>NW_010564033.1:56236-85551 GCF_000687285.1 Phaethon lepturus
GCCCCCATCCATGTGGGGGTTAAGCCCCCAGGTACCTTTGGGGCGTTTTATTGCAAGTTCTGATGAGAAGTTACGGTCATTTACAAATCGACATGTCATAACATTAACATAGATGGGGAATAAACTTGATCCCCAGAAGATTTGACAGCGGTCCTTGCAGGTTGGACGGATGTAGGCATTTGTAACTATTTAATTGCTCGCCAACTGAGAAGGAGTGTAGTGAGTATTGGCAGAGGTAACAGAAATGCTACGAGTGAGCAATATATGCTCCTAAATAGATGCTCTTGGCATATACAGCATGTGAAGTAAAGCGGTTGCGTATACAAGATGCGGTCAGGGTGGTTCTCTTCAGTGGTCTACCTACAAATATATTGCTTTTGTTCCAAAGGCAGTCAGAAAAGCCATTAAAAGTCCCTAGTTCTAACTAATTTTCCTTATTAAGCTACCCTTCTACCAATGTCCTTCTTCCCTGTGACCTGAACTCAGGCACACTTACCTGCAGCCGATAGCGGGATTTCCTACGTCATTCTGGCTTCATTCATTTCAAAAAAGTAACTCCCACTGTTCACTCCTGTGAGGGAAAATCAGGTCATTTCCAGGCATTTCCACTGGGCCCAGGTCATTGTGTTTGCTCCTCTATGTGTTTCAGGCTGCTGACAACAAGAGCGCAGAATTGATCCTTTTCATTTGAGTCTCTCTCTCTCTATAACACCGCTGTATTACTTTACTCGCGGTTCAATCCAAACCCCCTATTTTCTGGTTTAGAATTAGAAGCATGTATGTTTTAATGAAGCCACTTAATGAAGGGGAAGATTTGGTGTATTTCTATGCCGGTGCATTCATATGTATTTATAATCATAATATTTTAAATTTTATAGAGTAGTAAATGATTACTTTTTTTTTTTTTAAATAGGCCTCATGAGCCACATTTTTAAAAAATCAAGATTATGAAACTTGAAATTTTTTTTAAAAAACATATATCCTACCATGGAAGATGTAAAGAAATTAGTCTAATTCTACTAATTTCTGATTATCTACTTCTAACTTACATGAGTGTGGCTGAAGTGAGAATGAGACCAATGGTATTCACTTCCTGTATAGCCTCTATCATAAAAGTTCAAATAGATCAGACACTTGCGATATTTTGGATTTCTCGTTACACTCCATGGTTTTGCACAGTTAGAATTTCAAGATGGGTCTTCTTAAGCCTATTAAAAACCAGAATCATGCTGGTCATACGTTTAAATAGATGTAGTTTAGTGGCTTTAGGGGAAAATGGGTAGAGAGGGATGAATAAAATAAAAATTGGTTATAGAAATACATCTGATTTTTCAAAGTGTTTTTTTTTGTTTTTGTTTTTTTTTTAAAGGAAGTTCTGGTGTTTCAATTTGCACTAATTTCACACATCATCTTACTGAGTACAGCGTTTGGTCCCCTGCCAGGCTGTCTGAAAACCCTCTTTTGAAAAGCACAGTTTATGTGCTGAATGGATGCTGCATCACATAGATATTTCCTAATATCTTTCATTAAACTTCCAAATGGACACTAAGTATGTAAATACAGCAAAACTCAAAGGCTGGCCTTGAATTTATGTAGGAAAGCTTTTAACGTTACTAGTCTTAACAATATTGTGCTATGTCTGGCTTGCCATTTTCAAAGAGTAACTTAATGAGTTTATTGTATAATGAAGGACTCTGATTTATTAGCTTTTCATTATGCTCATTCCATCAGCTTCCTGCTAAATACTATAACCCTTGGCAGAGATGTTAGTCTTTATCAGGTGGTATCATTGCTTTTTAATAAACTCTCCTCCCACATTGATAATATTACATGTGAAATCCCTTATCCTGCATTATTCCCAAGGGGAGGAAGAAGAGTATTTATTGAAAAGGCTGCACTGAAGCACCGCACAGAATTCATCAGCAGTTCTGTATTACCTGTTTCCACTAACTCGGATTAAGTGGGCAGAATTGGAGGCTGCAGGTAGGTCCTTTCGCCTGCTCCCCTCGACTGCCAGACAATTTAGCCCGTCCTGTTGGCACTTTAATTGCCCAGAGAAGCCGTCAGTGCGCAGCTGTTTTAAAACAGTGGCACTTGCAGGTATTAACAAATATTTCTTTAGTAGATGTTCAATGATCAACTCTGTTAGAAGAATTAACATGGTGATGGCATGCAGAGAGAGGGGGGAAGGAGGGTAAAGTAATATTTTACAACCTGAAAAATTAAGCACTGAGATAGTTAAGGCCCAGCCCTCATTAGCTGAATGGTAGATTTTTCTAATTAGTTCTTTCTAGTGTAATTAGCATGGATGAGTCTAATCATCTCATGTGAAACCAAATCTAATGCTTGGGAAGGAATGTCCTTGGCCTCTCTTTCAGACTGATTCCAAGGATTTTGTGTGGTTCTGCTGAGATATTCCTTAAAGAAACAGCAACCTGCCTGCCTTCCTAACGAAGGTGGGCTGGCAGGGATGAGAAGACTTGGACCTCTTGCATTTTCATGTAAGCATAGAGGAAATACTCCCACAAAAACGTGCAATCCTCATGGTACAAGTGAATCAGACGTGGGTAGGAACTGTAAGAAGGCCAAAATCATCAATCAAATTTTGGACCCACAAGAGAAGTGAATGTTTGAACATTGAACTTGAAATACTGGTGTTTCTAAGCTCTCTATTTCCCTGTAGGGATATCTTTTTAGAGGTAAACACAGAAAGGGAGCTGGAAAATAGAACGTCATTTGCTTCTCGTGTAGCTCATTTTGCCGTGAAACCCTAACAAATCAGGATTGCACTCGTTTTGTTGTGAAGAGTCTCAAGCAAGGTAAAACAATATTGAGTCTTCTTGAAAGTAATTTTGATTATAGATAGATCTCAACCTTCACAGTAGAATTAAACACATAAAAATGTTTAGTTTACTCCCTATTCTTTTTTTTTTTTTTTTTTTAGAGAGAAGTGTGGGTGTGAAGGCCAGGCAAGAAGTTTGGTTGGCCCCATTTTGGCCTACTATGTTTGTCTTGATTAGTCTTTAACAGTAATAATAATTTCATTTTACAATTTGAACGTGTTTGGAAGGTTAAGGAAGTACAAGAATCTGCTTCATGGCATAGCAAAGCGCATCTTTCTTTTCCTGAAGCTGTGCTGACACAGAGCATAAAGGCAGTTTCCTGCCCAGAGGCACAAGGGGAAGAAGTGAAGGGCAGGACAAGGAGCGCCAAGGAATCCAGTTGTGTTTTAACTGGGAGCTGCTGCGTAGCGCTTGGGTCACTTCTTCCCAGATGTGTGCAGGAGCATATTTAGCCAAGGCCCTCATTGCAGTAATTACAATTAAGTCTCAACCAGTGTCATACTGGCCCCACCACTTCCCTGTCTGTGATGAAGCTGTTGTTTTTGCAATGAAGGAGACATTTTGGTGCCTTAGGTGGGCAAGCAGAGCACAATACAGAGGTATTTCATCTGAACTGTAAGCTGCCCTGTGCCGCTGGTAACTCTAGATTCCTTCATGTCTCTTCTGCATGATCTGCCCTTTTTCCTGACAAGACTTTGCAGTTTAACAGCCCTCATTCCTTAAGTAGTTGAAAGTCTCTATCTGCAAAATCAAAAGGTAAATACAGTGATTAAAGGTATCTCTTAAAAAATTCTTTGTTCAAACCCTGTCTGTGGGGGTTTGCTTTTGCCAGTGGGTTTAATGAAAATATTGCAGCCTGCTATTGCATTTAGCTGCTAATGAGCTCGAGTAGTTTGCTTTGGAGCAAAAGGCAGAGCAATACTACTGGTGTGGCTATGATAGGAATGTGTTCCCCCGAGCCCTGGGAGGAGGGATGCAGCCCTGAGCCTGTTTTCCCCAACAGCAGTTGAACGCAGGTAAGCGGCGAGGGAGAAGAGATGCAGGTGAATGGCTCTCGCTCATGCCGTGGCCTCAGGGTGTATCTGTGTGATGTGCTTTTCAGCAGAGAAGAGAGTTAGGTACAAAATATACAGCAGTTCCTAACCATTTTCAGGGAAATGAAAATATTGCCTTCTTTCTGAGTTTCGTCCTCAGTGGATATCCCTTGTATCTGAAGAACTAGATACTTTCTTCCTGAAGCCATCTGGCTTTCTAGATCCTTTGTGGTTGCAGGGCAGGGGATTTAGGGCCATCTTTATGGAAACAGACATACTGCTCCAAAAAATTTATTGCAAATGCTCTAAAAAAAACCACAAAAGAAGGCGTAGGGGCTGACATTCTGGAGCCAGGGAAGAAGGTAGGCATGATTTATGACTTTATGAAAATTGCTGGATTTTACAGGTTTTAGAATGAAGAGTTTGTTTTTAGTCCATTCCTGTTAAAGCCAAGGAGTGGTGTAAAATTGCTGCACTCATTACCTGATCTAGGACTAGACTTCTCCGAGCACCCAGCTGGCCAGCTTGGAAGTGGTGGGACCTGGCTCTGAGAAGAGATTGCTGGTGGCTATTTTGAAAGCAGCAAATAGCACAGATTGGGCCGTGGAAGACCCATGGGATTTATGGCATGGTGGAAGAGCAATGGGAGAGAAAGGAAATGTAGTTAGTGATATTTTTACATGGAAAAGAGGAAATGAGATATAAACAGTATTAGTGTAATAAAATTTTCATGTGAGATTAAAAGAAAAGCCAGGATTTGAGAGATTTGGAAATTGCAGTTACAGGATAAGTGATATTTGAAAGGATCCTACTTGATTTGATTAAACTTCAGTTCAAATGTCATTATAGAGATGCATTATTTACAAGTTTTTCAGACCTTTTGTTTATGCCAGGCCAAGCTGTGTTCTTGTCAAATCTGTGCAACGAAGCTGCGTTGATGTGGGTTGCTGTTCGGAAGGGAGGTTCCCGAGGAAAGCCTGGGTGCTGCACAAAGTCACGGTGTGTGCGCAGCCTGCGGCAGTCTTCCCTGCAGGTTGGCGTGCACTCGGTGCCGCTCCACGGTGCTCATGGCACCGTGCTCCTGGGTTGCCAGGGTTTTTTTGATGAGGTGTTAAGGAGTCTACTTTTGGGAGTTCCAAAAAAAAATACACGTGCTGTTAAGTTCTGTTATCTCACTAAAAATTAGTTTGGATAGTGCTGCTACTTCTTGACCTTTCAGTGATGGTAAGATTTAGAATTTGCTCCTTTCTCTTCAGGTTTTTTGGTTTTCCACTTTCTATATTTTACCCTCACGATGCTAAAAGCCCTGTGGTGGGAACTGTTTGACACACAATAACATGGTCAAATCCTATATCCTGCCTTTGTTCACGTTGTCCTGGCTTCACTGACCTGACCACCCCTATGACGATTTCTGTGACACAATGACCCTTTTTTAACCAAATTTTTTGCAACTGAGACAGTGGATTGAGTAACATTTTTAAAGCAATTTGAGCAGAATATGCTTGATAACTTTAAAAGCCTCCAGTGATTTATATGTGAGTCTCTCAGTACTAATGTTGTCTCTGGTTCGCAGGTTATGCCAGTTCACTGTTTTCATTTTGCTTCTTAGGGCCTCACTGTGTGACACATGAATCATCATTAATAATAGAGAGGCTTGTTTGGTAAATCCCTTATGAGGAAGTTTACTGCTCTTATGACATCATGCCAGATCCCCCCCGACAGCGCTGGCTTTTTCCTCAAATGCACAAGCCTATTCCCACGTCCCAGCCCCAGTCATGGGAGATGTTATACCAGCATCTGGCACTAATATCTGTTGTTGACATTTTGGGAATGAGAACATGAGCTATTAGCAAAGATGTTTGCTTGTACCTAATTAATGCTCAATTGTATACCCCTTCCTTTATCAGCACTGCAGCAGCAAACCAGACTTGGCATTATCTTTCACCAGCTAGCTTTAAAACTTAATTATTTCCCGACTCGGTGTTAAAGGCCATGCAGTAAGACTTTCTACCTTAATATAGATTTAATCAAGTTACCAAGCACCAGAGTGACTTGATGGCTCTTTAGCTGAAGTGACTGTATTTATATATCAATAGAGCAAAATTTGGAGTATGCTTTTTTTGTGATGCTTTTGGCAGGGCACCATGGAAATAAATGGATGGGTGAATGCCTCTTTCAAGAACGGGCTTGAAGAAAGATAGGCAATTTTGATTCATTCAGTCAAATTGCAGCATCGTGCAAAAGCACTCAAACCCTTTTTCCAATATTACAAGAAAGCATCATAGCGATGCTCATCAGGTACTTCAGTGAGTGGTTTCAACTGGGTAAGATACAGATACCAGATCACAGACACATAGCTACTGAGAGCATTTCAGCCCTCAGCTTTACCTGGGGCAAGCTGTGCCTGTATGTAGGAGGGGGAAAGGGAAAAGAGATAGAGAATCAAAAACCTTTATTGCTAAGAACACTAAATGACAAATACCAGAGGTCTTCAGCTACAGTCTGTCTGTCAGTGGCATGACTGTGGAGCGGTACACAGCACACAGAGAACTATACTTGAAATTTGACAGAGCACTGAAGCAGGTATCTGATGTTTTCTAATATTTTAATAAATTTTTTGTGTGTGTGATCTTTGTATCCATGTTTTGAAATCTAAGATGAATTCAGAAGATTTGAATGCACAGTGAGTTACCCAGAGGAATAATGGCTATGGAGGGTTTCTTCTTTGGAGAACCTAATTTAAATGTAGCATGATATACCTGCTAAAATGATTTTAAGTAGGCTCAGCTTGGTTTGCATTGAGAACGTGCGTTAACACCCTCCTCTTTGCCATTCAGTGCAAAGTTCAGCCTGTGAGTCATATGTGCTTAAATAATTCACAGAGCAAAGGTATGTTGCTGACCTCATTACTAAAGATGATGTCCTGGTGTACTGGTTTTTTGGCTTACTCCTTTGAAATAATCTTTGTGTGTTGGAATTTTTTAGCACCATGAAAATTAGAGACTGGTTGGGAGAGGTGGCCATTTGAGGATACTTTTATAGCACTGACTTTCAAACCCCGCCAGCAGCAGCTCTACTGACTGTTGGTTTGCCAACAACAAAAACTCTTAAATGTGTGGTTGTAATGTGAAGGATATTCATGGTAGATGTCCAGATTTATGTTACTTAAAACCCAGACATCATTAAACCTGAATTTCAAGTGTGAAGGACTAGCATGCTACATTACTGCACTTTTTTTTAATCTGTGCCACATTTTTAGGAGAAACCAGATTTTTAGATGAGCACAGGTCCATCTAGGCTCCTTCACAAGGACTGGATTTTCAAAAGAATTTTAGCAGACTGGTGGCTGAGATTGTTTCACAAATCAACCCTGGTAGCACAACAGGGACTGCTGAGTACTTACCCCTTCGGAAAAACATTTCCTAATTTAAGAAATGTTGAATCTTTTTTCAGAAGTTATACTTTTTTTTTTGAAGGGGCCATATTTAATTCATCGAATTATGGATAAGAAGAGGAAAAAAGTCTTAAACGAATCTGTCGCAGGGAATCTCTTCTTACCAGAGGCTTCCTCAAAAGGTTCATTCATGATCAGGTATTGTAAACTGGACAGTAAGCAGGTTAGCAGCAACTTACGTGTCCTCTTTCTTATCTGTGTCATTTCTCTATCCACCTGAACCAAGTATGGAAGAAACAAGACCCTTGAGAGGTAGTAATATAATCATAACATAGACCAGTAACCTCAAATTTCTGTTTCATGTGGGTCAATTACCTTAAAGCTTAATTTTGTGCAGAAAGCATAGCAGCTGACCTAGAAGAACTTTATCTGTGAGCCTCCGTTTTCCCTTCTGCTGAGTGGGGGTGACTTTGCTCGCTTAGCTCCCTTGGGTGTATTGCCCTACAGAAATACTAAGTGGTGTTGCTATGATGGCCTGAGTGTAAGACAATTTTTTTCCACCTCAGAAGTCAATGTATGAAAAAAATACACTTGTCTGCAAATTTATGGACTGCAATAAGTCCTACCGATGCCAAAGGCTAAAGCCACCCAGGGCAGGTGCAGTCACATTAATGCCTGCCAAGTGTTTAAGGCATTTACATTGATACTTTCTTGGTGTACATACATCACCAAAGGATCTAGGACATCTTAGCCACGCACTTATTCCCATCCAAATGCAAGGCCAGTTTTAGGCAAGTGTGGCTCACGCAGTCTGAGCCAGCTTTATGTCACAGCAGTGTTACATTTGGTACCAGAGCCTAGCAGACAGGCCACACGTGAACGAGGACGGTGGCGGGAGGCAGTTGCCTATGGCACAGCTCGGCTTGCTTTTAGGGAAATGGGCTTGTGAAATCATGTGCAGGGCTGGGGAGGAGAAAAGTAGGCTGAGGGAGGTCTGCATGTGGTGGGGTATCCGGGAATATGTGTGGTGTTGGAGAGCTTCTCAGGTACCACTTCGTTGATCAGTTTTCATTTCTGAGAAGTATATTTTTGCTTTTATTTTTATTCTTTAAAAAGTAAGAGTCACCTGAGAGTAGAAGCTGCCTTAAATTGAGTCACTGCAAAATTTATTTTTATTATTAAAACTGCAGTACAAACATTTCCACTTCTTACACATTCTGTGCCAAATTATGCAGCACAGGGCAGTAAATTTGAGACGTTCTAGGGATTAGCATTAGGCAAAAAAAGGAGCTTGAAAGAGCTGGTTCTGTTTTTTATCATGGTTTAACATCAGGCATATCTTCTTTCCTTGTAAGTTAGAGCTGACTGTGTAACACTATTGTCATCCACAAGGGATCTGGAGACCAGCATTACAGATTTAACATGCTCAGGGAAACCAATACCAAGCTATCAACCGATACATGACACTAATACAGGGTTCACTTTTACACTCAACCGAAAAGAGAGAGAGACAGATTGTTCCAAGTTTAGACAAGCTGTAAAATCCTTTACTGGTAGGTACTGCACTGGCCAGCCCTTGAGACTATTCTAATTGCTTTACATCTGTACAAAGGTTCCTTGTAATCGGGCTTTCTGCCTCCATTTGTCTTCTTTTCAGCCTCTTAGTAAAGGCCTTAATTGGTCTTAGTGGGGCTTTTTTCAGTTAGTGCAACCATACCTTAAAGGCTGAACAAGTACCAGACATTACCTGGGGGGGAATGGAGGGAGTAGAGGAAAGACATCAATACTTCTTTACCTTTAACACTGTAATTAATGGGCTCAGAGCAAGGAACAGATTTGGAGAAATTTTAGCTCTTTGGGGGATTTAGAGACAGATCAGACAAAACAGAGCAGGGTGGAATTCTCTAGAATTTCTTCCTGCTTCATTTCTCTGTGAACAATCATTAGCCTTGTAATTGTCTCCTGGTAAACTGCTGTATCAGGTTCCATTTTGTCCTCTTTAGAGGATCGAGTTGCCTTTAAATCAATAGTTTGAAGTACTGGGGGATGTATGTGAAAGGAAGTGCCCTCTAATTTCTGTTTCTTAGCTACTAATTATTTAATAATACATTTTATTGCCTATTAAAATGTGGCATAACTTGCTT
Organism: Phaethon lepturus; assembly: GCF_000687285.1. Classification (NCBI taxonomy): domain Eukaryota; kingdom Metazoa; phylum Chordata; class Aves; order Phaethontiformes; family Phaethontidae; genus Phaethon; species Phaethon lepturus. The sequence goes on from NW_010564033.1 coordinate 65,652, forward strand.
GTCAGCAAAACTGGATGGAACATAATCATTTGAGGAGAAGGATAATTGGCACTTTTGCAGATGGCTTTTATTGCAAGCTTGGTTTGTTGTTACAGAAAGAGTTTCTTGCCAGGTTGCCTTGCAGTCTTTTCAGACCGGTCAGTGTTACAAGTGAGTTGCTGCAACACAGCTCAGACTTTCAAATGTGGCATATCGAGAATTCAGGGTGGACTTGGTTTTCTGACGTAAAAGCTGCTGTGGTGCATGGAGAGTTTCTTCCTTCCACTCCTGCCTTTTTAAGAACCCGTGTGGTTTTTAATACCACGCTGCGTTTTACTCTGGTTACTAGATATAGCAAAATAGGAGAATTTGTTTGGCTAACTGATTAATGGAGGTAGGTGAAACTGGGGCGGGGGGATTGTCTTGCCTCTTTGTTTTTTTGGTGCAATCAGAAATGCATGTGTGCTTTTGGCTGAACTCTATATAGCTTATACAGTGAGTATATGCAATGACACGCTGGGTGTTCTGCAGAATTTGCCCTGAAGTTTAATAGCTTTAGATAAATAATTGGAAGGTTGACTCACTGCCCTCCCATTTGCTTCGAGATCCTTGTCATTGTTAGAATGAACGGCTAGAAAATTTTAAGAAGAAACTGCCTTGGCCAGAGGACAAATGCAAGTGCTGTGCTGCAGGGACCCGTTCTGATGGTCGCTGGGGGTGATGCCTCTCGCGCGGTGCTGAGCTCTCCCAAGGTGCTGAGCTCTCCCGGCGGCTACTCGTGGTAGGAGTGGAATGGATTGAAGGTCCATGGTGGAGCTGAGGCGTGGGGTTAATTTTGCAATAGGCGTCCTGCAATTTTTGGGGGGGGGAACAAACCCGACACTCCTCAAGGATCACTGATAGAAAGGGGTCTCTTCCTTGGTTTTCCAACAACCAAACTTTCCAGGGTGACCTTTGAATTCCTTTCTGTTTCTTTTGAGGGAACGATCGTATATATATCTGTATAGCAGAGATCTGGTTTATGTTTACTCTAAATTAAATGAAGAAGAGACTGGAACAGGCTGTTTCTTATTAAATCCTCCTGCAGTTAAATTCTGATTTTTTTTTTCCTCATGGGGAATGCTTTTGTTTATAAAAAAGTGTTCCCTTTTCTATCACTGTTTGTGTTTTATGTACAATGAACTGGTCTTGTTTGTGGAAAGGTTTTTTAGCCTTGCGCTCATGGCAGATCCTGCTTCAGGGCTGCACTAGCATCACAGTCAATCCCCTGCCCACTAATTCAGGTTCTTCCTCCCCTCTAATGGCTTCATTGCAAGTTAGAGCACTGATTCTATTTTCTGACAAAGAGCTTTAGATTGAGCGTTAGCCTTACTCTTTGAAGAAATGTTAGAAATTCAGGGATGGCCCTGTGCATTTCTTCAGAGTATCGGAAGTATGTGGTATGTGTGAACTCTGTAGCCCACGTTACATGGTCCAAAGTACTTGAAATTAAATAGTGTGTGTGAGATTCACTGTCGTCTTGGTAAATGTCTCTTTTCATCATGGCAGTCAAAGAGTAAAATCAGAGATGCTGATATTCTTACCCACAGTGATTACTTGTGAAGTGGGTGCTATGCAGTCAGCCCCTTATGGAGAAAAGTGCTACTCACTGTTAATGCAGGTACCAGAAACTGGTCCCTAAAGGAGGTGATGATTTACCTGGAAGCTGTTTGTATTTCATTTGTGATGACAGTCACATGGTCCAAAGTACTTGAAATTAAATAGTGTGCGTGAGATTCACTGTCGTCTTGGTAAATGTTTTTCATAATTTCTCCAAAATGTCTCTTTTCATCATGGCAGTCAAAGACTAAAATCAGAGATGCTGATATTCTTGCCCACAGTGATTACTTGTGAAGTGGGTGCTATGCAGTCAGCCCCTTATGGAGAAAAGTGCTACTCACTGTTAATGCAGGTACCAGAAACTGGTCCCTAAAGGAGGTGATGATTTACCTGGAAGCTGTTTGTATTTCATTTGTGATGACAGTCCTGGAGTTGCCGGTGCAGTCGCTCCAGTAGGCAGCCAGCTATCAAACACGGGTTCAGTGGCACCCGCAAACTGACTGCTCAAGGCTTGAATAGGTGGCTGTGGTACAGACAAGAGAACGGGTGGACAGGATGGAAGAATAGTTGTCATGAGCATTAGTGCCTCCTGATGATCAAAATCAGAACAAGTACATCCAAGAAATACCATCTTTGCTGGGTTTTAGCTGCATGTGCTAATGAGGCAAACAACAGTTCTTGGGGTCAACAGAAGTCTCTTGTTGTGATTGTAATAGACTCACTGTGCATGTAGACAAGATGGAAAATTGATCCAGTACACTTCAGTGAGAGTTAAATGAACGGAGCATTGTTAACTTGACAGCATTTTGAAGAATTCGCATATGAGGACTTTGCTGTGATGTTGTATGTTGAAAATTTGCTGTCAGATCTGGCTCAAAGTTTCTTTGCATTATAAGAAAATTTTCATTTTATTGCCCCTAAAATGATGAGCAGGTACTTGAATTTGTTCTTCATCTTTAGTGATTGCTGTTTCATAGATGTGCCTGGTGAGTCTTCAGAATAGGTAGCAGGCAGTCAAGTGTCTGATGTGGTGGGTAAGGGAGCAGGAGGATGCAGGGTCCTTGGGTCATGCTGGGTTGATTACTGGGATTTCAGAGGACTCATATTGACAGTATCTTTCTTCCCCTTGTCTGTCTGCTCCCTATCCCATGCACACTACTCCCTGTTCCTAATGTTTGCTGGGCCTCTATAGTGGGGAATTCATACTGCAGCGGTGATGCAGTGGGTGTTGGCCCCATCCCAGCATGAAACTGGAAACCTGGGGCACGGCAGCTCTTTTCTGCCAGGAGGATGAAAGATGTGCACTGCCTGCCTCCAGCCCATTCCCTCTGTGAGGCAGTGATGGCGATTTGTCCCCCACCATTAAGATAAGTACCTCATTCTTAACGGCGATTCACTCCCTTTCTCTTTCCATTGATTATAGAAGGAACCTCAAGATGTTCTACACTAAACGCTAATAGATGGCTAAAGTCAGATGGGGAAATCTGCTTCCTGGCAATTAGACATGAGCTTATAACTTCTGGAACAGCAGCAGCCGAAAGAGATCCCCAAAGAGAGCAGAACAGAACAGAACAGTGGTATTTGTGTTTCACAGGACAGGCATGAGCCTGTGCACTCCCAGGAAGTAACTTGGCTGGATGTACTGCGTGAGGAGTGTCTGTGGGGTGAAGTGCCAGAATCACAGCACGCTTTGGATTCCTGTAAAGTACATGCTTTTAAATTTCACTAGCATATAATGTTAAAAAAGAGTGATTAAAAGGAATCCTGGTGCTATCATTAAAATCCCTGCTGTAGACAACCCTTTTAACAAAAAGTATTTCTGTTGGCTTCATTTGCACTAATGAGGAGAGTTATTAAGCTTTGTGATCATATCGTCTGCATCTTTGGTAAGGGTTTGAGGTACTGGCCGTGCGAACAAAACATAGGAGCGAATGTGCCTCCAGCTTAGGTCTCCAGGAGGTTATAGCACTAAGAAATTGCAAGACCAGATCTTCTGCTCGCACCGATCAAGCACCATTTATTTTAACGAGCGGTTCCAATTTACAAGAGCAAGGATGCATTCCTGAACCTCTTGGGGCTGTGTGAAAGGTGGGTGCATCCCTCTTCGTAAAGCTGTGGAAACAGGTGTCCATGTTAGGTAGCAAAGAGGGAAGAGAAGCTCCTTGGTCTTTTGCTTTCCTGCCCACCTCTTCTGGGGTGGGTTATTTTCACAGCTGTACTCATATTGTAAAAGCATAGTGTAATATATAGCCATATATATCTGACTTTATATGTATACAGTCAGATAGATACATAGATTGTGTGTTTGTATATATACTGTCATATAATTTGAGGCATCTCACTGCATTGTCCCTGAATGCTGACCACTTAAAAAAGAATGCAAATTAGGAAAGCTTTGGGGTTTGGAGTTTTTCTTTTCACAAGGAGACAAATGTGATCGTTAAGCTAGTCTTACTAAGGTGATATTTGAGGGAAGAAATATAAATTTACATGGCTTTCAAAAATAAAAGCCAAATTATGCTTCATTGAGTCAAGATGCAGTAAGTGGATGAGGTTTAGCAACATGTAGTATCTGTTAGAAACACTGGGTGACAGACAATTGGAAACAGCACTCAAGTGCCCCAGTGACATTTTTATGCAATGGAAGACAAGTACTTGGCAGCATCTTCACTTTAACATGACTCTGTGTACGCTGATACTTAAGCAAACAGTTCAATTAACCGTGGTCGCCCTTCATCTGGTGGAGCGTTGTTAGCGTTATTTCCTGTTTAGTTAATCTCACAATTTTTATTCCAAAATCCCAGACCAATTAGGCAGACTATCAAAACATTTGGCTTTAAAGTAAATCAAAGAATGTGAAGTGGCTTTTTGTGCCAATTTTTGTTTCCAGGTCAGGCAGGTTTTTGCCGGGTTTTGTAAGTTCGGAGATGCGTTTGAAATCACCAGCTGAGACTGTAGGCCTATGCAGCAGCATCAGAAACTGTTGCCTCCCTTTGGATACCTGTTGGAAACAGCAACCACATTCTTAATCACATTTATATTAAACCAAGCCAAGGAAGCAGCGCTCGTTTTGCATTTGGAAGACCTGGATTTTGCAATGAGCTTGGGGGTGTATTCAGATTCTCAGGGGAATGGGCAGAGATTTTAATTCCCTAACAGTGCCTGAAACAGTCAATCCGTGGAGCAAGCGGAGGTCAGATGTCAAGACAGGCAGCTGCCGAGAGACAAGGAAGAGAAATAATAGGAGGGAAGGGGAAAAAAAACCCCACCATCAAAGTGAACTGGTTCACCATGTGAAGTTAAGTGAACTATGTTACAACAGACACACTGTCTGGAGAAACTAATTGCTCGTGTGGATAGGTAACTCAGGTCTACCCGAGACCTCCTTGACTGGAAGCTATTAAATAGAACAGAACTTGCTAAAAGCAGAGAACTTCAAAAACATGAGCTTTACTTTGAGATAACTTTTTAGTTTCTCCCCCTTTCTCTCTCCGGCTTTCTTAAAGGAGACGTTATTGATTTAGAGCAGATTTTAACAGCTTTTTGGCAATATAGAAGACTGTTCTGTAGTCTCAAGTGATTATTGTGGAAGCCCTGCTGATCTTTTCCTGAAGAGTCCAGAACCACAGACATTTCTTAGCATATTAAAAATAGAAGACAATCTGTGTGTTGTACAAGCTTTAAATCTGCTCCATAAAGTGTTTTCTTTGTTATTAACACAGACATGACTCATTTCTTGTACTACAACATTTGACATTTATGTTGGTGGCAGTTAAAACCGGGTGAAACAGTTCTGGCAAAAACAGCTGGCTTGAAAGTGTGTAGTGAGCGGTGTATACTTCTCTGTCAGTATTCAGAATAAAAAAAGTCTAGGTAGCTTTGGAGGGAGAGGGGAATGGTACAAAACAGGTGTTCATCCGTACATGTGCTTTGACTCAGATTGGAAATGCATGTCATACACCTATAGAATTCCTCCTAAATAAAAAAGCTCTAGTCATGCAATTTTATGGGATTTCTGAAAGCATACCACTTGTGATCATGTCATTTAAATTCACCTGACTGAATATATAAATCTAGGAATCAAACTTTCAGCATCGATGTCTGACTAGAATCACTATGATATAGCAGGAATTATTATTCTTAGGACATTTGTAGTTATTCTGTGACAGTAATACTAAGTGCTCTTGTGAGTGGCCATTTGCTGTAATTTTCTGGTCCAAAGATAAGCTAGTAAAAATACCAGAATGAGAAAAATAAGAGTAATATAGCAAAATGGATAACATCGAAGGCTTAAGGAAATAATTCCGCATTAGGCAAGTTTGATTTCTTGCCAGAGTTTTATATATAGCCTGAATATGAAAATTGCAGTAAACTCTCCCATACTTATTTTTACTCTTTGACATGAGGAAAGCATTTTGTTTCACTGAGGTCAGTGAGTGTATCAGAATTATACCCAGTTCCTTTCAAAGGGGAGAGTACACGAAGAGGCATTTTGCTGTGATTTCGAGGGGAAAATAGGATCATTGATGTGAGGATTTTGAAGATAATTCCCATTCCTTGCATCGATGCATATGGCAGGTTGCTCTTGAAGAAAGTTTTCCAGGAAGTTGCAGGTTCTTAATTTTAAAGAAGATACATTTGCTCAGGGAAGGGATATTTTCTGTGAGTACGCAGAAGTTTAGAAAGCAGCATCTTAAAGTAAGTATTTGAAAAGAGTGAAAAACTTTTTTATTATATGTCTCTGGGTTACTTAGGCATCTTAGGAAGATGAGAGTACATAGGTTTCATTTCCCTTTCAGCTCAGAGAAGAGTATTTTCCCTACTGTGGAGACTTTGAACAGTGAAATTGAGATTGCAAGCAAAAATAGTAAATACACTTGAACCTTTTGTGGTTTTTAGTACATGCAGGCTATGGAGATTATGGAAACTTTGTTGTACAATTGTAAACTGTACTGAATCAAATAGTTGTGCTAGTCATCGGTACAAAAAGAAACAAAATAAACCAGAGTTTCAACGTGCCAAAGTCCATAACTGAACAAAGATGTCAGGTTTTTTAGTTTTTTCCTAGAAAACACAACGTGTGATTTCCTTTTAGCATTGAACATCTCTGGGCACAGGTTGAGTGGGTGATTTGCTAGTTGTTCACTCGGTAAATAGTCCTTTTATTGAAGCGATCAAGTTCTCTTGACATGAAATTGAGAGACAAACGAATACCATGAGATGGTTTTTCATAGTGCAAGTAAATACATTTTATGTGTGAATTTTTATCCCTTCTACCTAACCTTGACAGCACATGAAAATTCTGTTAAAATTAGCTCATACTGAAGCATATCACTTGTCTCAAAGAAGGAGTATCATTCTGGATTTTATTTTTATTAGTAAGGTAGTGAATTAATATTCAGTTTAGATATCAAATCAAGATTATAAATGAGCCATTAAAGCTATGGTATTTTTATATCGTATGTTGTGACCTAGTCCCACAGGCTAAGAGGAAATAGGAGAGGTCATTCTGTAATCTGAATAGAAGAGTAAAAGATGAAATCTTGAGGCATATATAAAATACATATGGACTGAGACACACCAAAATGGAAAGAAAACAGAACAAGAGAAAAGGGAGCTAATAGATTGCATACAATCATCAAAAAACAAGGAAAGGAACTTGTAGTCAATCACAGGATCATTAGCATTCAAATAGAGCAGGCAGTACCTTGTTCTTTTTTTATAATGAGACAACATACAAGAAATAGAGATCTTTAAAATCTTTTTTTCTTTTCTATTCATCAAGAAACCCTGCCGAAGGTAGAACTGGAGATGAAAAAATTTCCTAAAGCACTAGGGAATTTAGGTGTTTCTGAGTCTGGTATCCTCAGAATCAGCAAAAGAAATAAGTGGGGTAATTACCTTTATTCATTCCATGCATCAGCAGACTTTCATCAGCAGGTGCTTAATGGTGCTATGTACTCTTAATTATTGATCTTACCATTTAAGTAGTAAGACATGTGGAAGTGGGCACTATTATCTAGTAATTGACCATATTGGAGGGTTGACAAGATGCTAAGAGTGTTTAACATATAGATAAGATCAATTATAAGATAATGCTTTCTACTGTAATGAGCCAGCCTAAGTAGGGAACTTGCTCTGAAGGTATGTATCAGGCAAGAATCCTAGGACAGAACCATGACAGTTTTTCTGTAGGCAGACTTAGGACAAATGTCAGTTCACAGGGACTGAATATCTAAATAAGGTGGAATGATGGGACTGATACAATTCCCACAGGTGATATAAAATAATTAGCTTAAAAAAGAGTGAAGAAAATACAAGTTCCTCATTTTGAGAAACGTGTAGTTGTTGTGATTAAGTTACTTTTCAGAATCTAGTAATTTTTCTGTAATGAAAAGTGAAAGAAGAGCATCTTTTTATCAGAAGAGTGATAAGAAGGGTGCCAAGCTCTTAAAAAAAGGAAAGGAAAAACCCTCATTGAAATAAGCAACTGTGACAATAATGTTGCTTAAAGACAACAACTTCAGCTGGGAGTATTTCTGAGTGCGGGAACCCTTGCCAGAGCGCTGCTGATTTCATAAGAGCATTTCAGGTGTGTCATTAGTAGTGCATCGGGAACTTTCATTGTTTGGCTTTAGGGTCTTGAATTTCAGATTCTCTCATATAGGATCAAGAAGAACTGGAGATGACAGATAAGATCAGCACTGTCACCCACCAGAATGGAGGTGAATTAGGGAAAGCAAGGAAGATCAATAGAAAAACTCAGATTCAGCTATACAGAAAACAGTGTTTTCAGGGAGCTGTCATTTTGGATGCCACATCCTAATTCCCTTCATTTTCTCAATGCCTTTCAGAAAGAAAAACAACTAAGTGAATGCTGTTAGAAATAAAGCCCTGCTTCCTGGGCCTGAAATGAAAATACCTCCAGCTGTCTGACCAGCAAAGAATTTACAATCATGGCATGACTTGAATCAGTAAAAATGAATCCTGTTAGGTGGTTTTATTTCTGTCTCACAAACACATCCTACAAACGACGATTTGGGAGCGTTCAAAGGTTGTTCCCTATGTTTAGTTTCATTTTCCATTGAAAAGTAGTTTCACTGTATCTTCAAAGTGATTTAATTTATAGAAAGTTATCATGTACAACTTTTAAGATGTGCGAATTGGGGGATAAAAAACATATTAAGGCAATGTATTTTCATGAGTTTATATATAAAAGTTAGTGTGTTTTCCTTATATTGGTTTTCTTGTAATATATGAATCAAAAAATGGCTCTTGCTTGGGTTCTCATTTCCCATTTTATACAGAACATTTGGAACAAAACCACTCTGCCATCTTTGGTTAGCATTCACAGGCATAAAGACAGCCTCTGAAGAGAGTGATCTATTCTTTCCTGAAGCTCATCTGTTGCTTTGCTTCACGTCCTGAGTAGAGAGATGCACGTTGGCTGGAAACTCCAAACTCCCGTTCTCCCTGCTCCTCCTATGACTGTGGATAAAACTGTTGGGAGAGTCTGAGTTGTTTCATCTTGCAGGAAATACATTGTATAAAACTCTATTTCAGGTTAAGGAAAGGATATAAAAGTGTAATATTATTTTTTTCCCAAAAATGGAAAATTTCAAATATTCAAACTAGAAGCCTCCAAACAGGAAACTACAGTATCTTTGGTTGCAACAAAGCATTGTCTAGTCTAAAACATTGTCTTTTTCTCTTCCTTCATCACTCTATTAGAAAGTAGGACAATATCACTCTAATGGCCATTTTCCTGTGGCCACCTTTCTTTGGGATAGATGTCTTTCGTAGGTGGACTCGCTCATCTTGGAGTACCGTTGCGAGGGAAGGGAACATAGACTTGGCCTCCATCCTGCTGCTTGCTGTTTTGTAAGCCCTGCACCTGTAAGTGCTCAGGGAGGACCCCAAGTTGATGCTACTGTCTCCACTATGTGTGAAGCCTTTCTGAATGCAGGAAGTATGTCCTTTATGCTCTTCCACAGAAATCTGACTGTAATTAAGCTGTAATTTAGGATGACTTGAGAATGCCAGATCAAATTGGTGTGGTGGGGGTGTATGTTGTCAATGCAGTGACTGGCTGGATTAGTTGAGTCTCTGGTGGTCATAGAAGAAGAACCTTTCACAGGTTTCACCTTTCTTAAAGAGGGGAGAGAGAGTAAGAGCAGGTAACAGTAATGATTACTTGGCTCTTACTGCATTCAGTCTAACTTTTTACAGATGAGTCATGCCACCACTATCCCCATTGCACAGATAAGGGAAACGGCTTGTTTATGGTGGTCCATCAGTCAAGTAGCATGGGTGAGAATGAAATCGAGATGTTTCTGGCTCCTTCTTTAGGATGTTAGCTAGATATGCCTTAAATTTCCCTTGTTAAGTATTGATTTTATGTCTATAATGCTTTCATTTCTGAGGTTTTCCCTGATGTTTCTGACTGCGAGTTCAGAATCTGACTTCATGGTGCTCTTGTAATTAACCCATGAAGAATAAAATTAGTGTCATTATCACTGTAAAAGCTAATTGGTGCCTGGCTTATTCAGCAGTAAGCAACTTAGGCAGATGTCCAGTCTTGCTACACTGACGTACTCATTAAGTGATCTTAAATGTCTTTATTGGAAGCGTTTTATTTTTCTGTAGTAATCAAATATACTGTATTGTTATTTGTGTGAGAAATTGGTGGATTCATTTAAAAAATATAATCTGTCACTTGAATTGCTGTCATTTAGTTGGAAAATTCCAATAACTGGTGTCTCCAGAAGGAGAAGCCCCCTTTTGCCCCCTTTTCCACTGTACAAACCTCATCTGAACCTGTTAGTAACTAACACACCGAGAGCCTGTACAGCACTGTGAGACCCAGGGGATTAATCTGCTGGATATAGACTGGTTTGTCCTCTGAGAAACACTGCATTGAAAAAAAAAAAAGAAGAAAGAAGGAAAAAGTGTCTGCTGATGAAAGTAGCTGTCAAATTAGCAGGTCTAGAAGTTGTGTGTATTGTTATGAGCTGCTCAAGTTCACACCAGAGCGACCCAACCCCATCCGTCTTTCTCAGTTTACATTTTAATTGGCTTGTAGTTAAGTTTTTTAAACACTGTGAGACTGCTGACATACACTGTAATATCATGTGAATAATTTATAGGAGCTGCTCGAGATGTGCACTTGCTTCTTTTTTTTTCCTTTTTTTTTTTTTTTTTTGAGAATTTGATAAAAGAAGAGAGAGAATTGGAGGGGGGAGAAAAAGGAGAAGAGCAACAACAATCCAGCAGCATGTTCCTCGCTGGGTGTTAAATGTTTTTGCTAGGGCATCTGACTGCATTTGGGATTTCACAGAGGTTTGTGCAATGCAATCTTATTAATAACTGTTCTGTCAGGAGAGTACCCAATTAAATTGAATTGGGCTTATGGTTCCCTTTACATTTCTTAAAATGTGTGGATATAAAGCCTTTCCAATGTGAGGACTGGCTAACATGGATTGTAGGGGTTGGGGTTCAGTTTGTTTTATGCCTTTTTCTCTCTTATTTAGGGCTCGCCTGTTTGCAAATTCAGAACCTGGCACTCCAGCCCCTCCAGCAGGGTTTACCTTCCCGTTGCAGAGGCTGCAAGGGGTGGACAGGCTCCCCAAAAGAACTCCCAGCCTGTTTGGAGACCTACCACTAGAAACAGAGAGTGCTGGTCATGTAATTAAGACGTAAGGGAGCATCCTATTGCTTTCTTAGGGAGCTCAAAGTTTGCTGGGGCATCTTGAATGTAAGAGGAATACGTCCTGGTAAGATTTTTATAAACTGCCAAGAGCTGCTATTTAGAGAAAAATAAAAAAGTATTCTGTCAAATTGCTTCTGCTTCAGTGACTGAATTTATAGAGAGCACGGTCAGTTGTCGATGTCTTGGGAGCATATGGGAAAGAAACAAAAGCTCAGCCCCGGTTCCCTCCCTGCTCTTCCTCCCCGCTCACGGGGCAGGGCTTCTTGCCGGGTTTTCATACGCCGGTTATTTCGCCGTCCCCTGCCTCCTGCCTCGCGCACATGCGGGTTGCATTGCTCGCTCTGGCTACCAAAGGTGAAATTTAGACTCTGACCATCTCCTGCTGCAGGTTGGTTGTAAGAAATACACAGTTTAGCTTTCCCCGTGGGCAGATGTGTTGAGCAGACCGTGGTGCAGGGTTATGTTTACTGACTTAGATGGAAACTCGATGTCAGGAGTTAGCCCTTGATGTTTGATTTCATTCTGCTTTGATTTAGTCTCTGAGGATCATTTTAGCTGTTCAAATGTGACGACTGTGCGCAATTTTGAATACAGCTCGTGATTTGGAGAGTTATTGTGTATCTGTTCCAGTTATTGATACTATAGTTATAACAGATTTAAACTGTTAAGATACTGTTGAAATGGATTTTGACCCAAAGGTGAAAGAAGTACGTGTCATTTCAAATGTGCAGCCATTGCCCTTATGTGAAATGTATGAAGACCTGTGCTTTGGTAGCTCTTAGCTTCTGATAACTGACAAAAATATTGGAGAACACGGCCAGTACATGGAATTCTGCTTGTTTTCACACTGGAATTTCAGTTTTCCCTCAGTAATTTGCTTTAGCATTTGCTCAACACATAACTCTCTATGTTCTGCTTGTTTGAAAAGTCCTTTGTCTGCTCTGCAAGATAAAAAATCAGCACATACAAAAGCTTTGTGTTGTATTGTACACCCAACTATGAAGATCAGAGATTTGGGGGGTGTGAGTGTGTTCATGATACCTGGAATGCATGTTTTGTTTTAAAAATAAAGGCAACAGTGCTCAGGCACAGTTGCATAATTCAGTGCTGGGGAAAGGCAGATGCACCAGTTCGATGACCACAATGAGTCTGAGGGAAGAGATCCAAGTAACAAAAGCCTAAATCCGTAGAGATGTACCATTTCAGGTCTGTGAGCTTTACCTTGATAAGAATGCCCAAAGCCTTAACCCTCCATTCTTAACGCGTCCTGCGGTGCCTCGTTTTTACAGCATATGCTGTGTGACATCCACATTAATCTGAGAGCCCTGCAGTACCAAAGCACAGCAGGATGAGTTAAGGACAGGCTGTTGGCCTTAACTTTCATTTTTCTGCTTTTGTTGCTGTGTGTCATGGATAAAGGTGACCTGCAAGGGAGGATGTGGGAAAAAAAAAAAAAAGCATCTGCTTGTGTCCCATTTGCTTCATTAGGTTGTACAAAACGTTTTGAAAGGTGGTTTGTTTAGTTTTTAGCTTTTTTGCCTTTTTTTTCCCTCCTTCCAGAAATATCAGATACAGATTTCTCTGGTTTTCCGAAGAAACAGTAGAAAACTGGAGAGCTCTTGGGATTAAAAGTCTAAAACTCAAGCACTTGGAAGAGGAAGAGGATTTTAGTTGTAACATTCTTAACCTTTCTGTTCTTTGTTTCTGTTTGTTAGTACCAGCTCAGCACCACTTCTGCTTAATGTCTTTCACATTCTGGTTCTTTGGTCAAGGTGTGAAGATCTCTCATTCCCACCCCCTGATCCTCCAGCAAATACAGAGTTTAGACAAACACCCTCCTGAGCCACCACATATATCTACAAACCCTCAATCTTTTTACAGATTTACACAAGCGAGACATCCCTCTCTGTCGTTGCCTACATTTTGTGTTTACCCCTAACTTCTTGAGGGCACTCCCCTTAAACGGCATTTGTCTTATTTTCCCTTAAAGAAAAATCAGAAAGTAACATCTACTTACTTCAAAGAGAAACTGCAATTATATTTATTTCGTATATATTGAATGCAACAGGGTTGTCTGAGAAATTTTAGAACATGCAAAAGTTATTTCTTCCAATTTTTTTTAAGAGCTAGTTTTGTACTATTTATTTTTATTATAGTTATTGTTTCATTGTTGGTGTTCTAATCCTGAAGCTTAATACAGATACTAGAAAGAGGAATTAATAATTGATCTTAATCATCTCTTTGGAGCTGCTGAACTGTCCTCCAATTAATTTCAGGCGTTACAAGAGCTCTTGTAGAATGAAGGGGCCAAGCCCATGTATTAATAATCTGTAGAGCTTTGGCATGTATGAAAGTACCATGGGGACGCCCACTTTCTATCCCTGCACATGTTCCTCTTACAAGTAGTGACTTCAAGAAATCCAGTTAAATCAACTGAAAGGCCTTTTAGTGTCTGTCAGTGTTTGGAGAGGTCACAGCACACACTCTTTTGTCCCTGAAAATTGAAAAGCTTTGTCATTTTTCTTAACTATAGCTAGATTGTGATTGTAATTAATTAGCTCCTCTGGTGTTTTTTAAGGTTGTCTAAACATAAAAATTCTGAGGGAGCTGTAAAAGCAGATGAAGAGCTGAACAGTTTCATGTATTCTGCATTAAAGATACTTGAACTGTGAAATTTCTAAAGCTTGACTCCATCTTTAGCCATGCCTAGTATGACGATACTAGCAGTAATTTCTGTTCTGAAATACGAAGAGGGGTCTGAGTACTTAACATAGAAACCAGTCTAATAGCTGACGTGGCACCTTTTTGCGTCTACACTTGCTTCTTGTTTGACACCAAGAGATGCAAGTATTTGTGGCACAATTCCGTGATCTCATGACTTATAGCTTGGCCTGGAGGATGGCAGTTATGCTCCTAGACAATTTACAAGGTTTCAAAGTTTGTATTTGTTCTTCTTGGTACTGTTCCTCAAGCCAAAATCTTCTATGTGAAAATGAAATTGCATCAAAATACCTGTTTTTAGACCAGAGATGGCTGTGTGCATGTATGTATGCTTTTGTGTATTTGAGCGTGTCTTCTATGTGAGAAGCGTCACTGGTACGTGTGGTGGGGTGCAGACACTGGTCCTTGCTCTGCCTGATAGGAGCGTAGCATCTCGTAACTGTCTCAAGTGACAAAGGGACTTGAATCAAATCACATAAGTACTTGGAGTCAAGTTTGAGTGGGTAAAAAAACCCTACTGCCTCCTGAGCAACCTGGAGATCATCCCTTCTGGAACTGAAATAGGGTTAACTGATTGCCAGAGTGTCCGCTGCCCACCCCAGGAAGAAGTCAGCGTTAGCTGTCACTGCTGGCAGTCTTCCAGACCAGTAAGACCACTAAAGGAAAAGCAAAATTCCGTTTGTTCTCCGGAGCTTCTCATCGTTTTTCAACTGTGTTATGATTCCTCTGTGAAAAGTGTTTAGTTTGAAATAGCAGCAAATTTTGGGAAACATGAAGTTAACGAAAATCATTGTTTATAGACAGATTTTCTACAATGAATGCTGTTTGTTTAACTGGGCTTTGGCCCTTGGGCATGTACTGACCACATGAATTAACAAATCTCAGCGGTAAGTGCATGCTTTGTTTGCCCCACAAAGTCCTCTTTCGGCCAGAAGCACTGCTTAGTCTGCCGTGTGCTCTCCGACTTGTCCAAACTTGAGCAGTTTTTAACCCTCCTTAAGTTACTCATTACATTATGGTGTTAATATATAAGCCCCGAATCTGTACGCTGTATCTCATGGCAGAGCGTAGGTTACAGAAACGTTCTCAAGCGAACATTTTTCCGTCACCCTTTTCTGTTCATGGTTCTGCTGTGAAATGTCTCGGCAGTGTTTTCTTGGAGAGAAGCATGATACGGGAACCACTCGAGTTATTCTGGCAAAACAGAACAGCCGCTATCGAGACGCTGTGAACACCAGTCGTGCCACTTCATTTCAGGAGAAGCGTATGTTAAAGCCTCTCAAGGCTGGGCCTTTCCTTTGAGACGGACACCTTCCCACTCGATTCCATCTTTGTCTTTCTGTCTCCCCCAGGAACGCCTCTTTGAGGGCTGCTGTTAATGTGTGGTATCAGATGGTGGTTTAACGGTAAACCAAAACACATGCAGATTTTAAAGCCCGTCTCCCGGTTATGGTGCTCGTACCGTAATTCTGTGCTGCTTGTGACTGCTGCAACGGATCTTATGTCTTTGCTGTGGGAGTGTCAGGACAGTTTTAATTACTGTCAGTTACTTTCGGTTCTCGGTTGATTATTTATAACAGCATTTTGAAGTGACTAATACTAGGTGCCTTTCTGTATTAGCAGCATTTTCTTTCTCTGGCCTTTTCAACAGAAGTGTCAAATCCTATTTTACCCAGCTGTTGGCCGAGTTTGGATGGTCTGGGACTTGGGACAAGCGCACACATGTTTAGACACTTTTCCCAAATATCATCCAAGCCTCTCAGGCCTGCCAGATGGTTTGGCAGGACTAATTACACTTCCTGCTTTTGTCACAGATTAGCGGTGTCCGTAAGCCTTTAACATGTGAGGGCTGTTGAGGAACCGATGGGGAGTAAGCTCATTTCATTTTACGGCATACTAAACGAGGGGCTCCAAAGGAGAAACAATCGGAATTGCTTTTGTTCATGTAATTTAAAAAGCCCAAACCTTACAATCGGAGGATAGTCCGTCCAGCTCAGTGTGAAGCCAGATTGTTCAAGGAGAGCTTTTATGGTCGTTATCCACGAGCTATCGCCTCCCTGGGCCATGTACTCTGCCGTTGGTTGTTATGGCTCATGTTTTAAGATGTCTCAAGATTGCTTCCATGTGTCGGTGGATGTCAGCTGTTAACGAGTTGTCTTTGAAAACTTCTGCTTACATGAATATTGAGCATATCCACACTTGTAGTAAGTAGGATATACTTATAGACGTACTCTTCAGCTGTAAAGTACTGGGAACAAAAAAGTCACCCAGGTTGTATAAAGCTTCTTGCGGCTCAGGTAATAAAATGCCATCTGCAATGGTCATAAGAAATTGGTCTAACCAGGCTGTTACCACCTATCTCTTACGCGGTTGCGTTATGAACACAATGTATGTGTTCATTGCTTTGCTGCTGTCGTGAAATTTTTAGACATTCTATAGATTTGTAAGCAAATGAATAAAACTGGAAAGAGAACTTTTCAATGTTTCAATATCAAAACCCAGAAACATTTAAAACTTCTGGTAGTATCGCTTTCTTGATTTATGAGTGTCACACTATATAAATCATATCAGGAGGAGTGAAAGGACTCTATTGTCCATATTTCATGGCTATCCTTTCATGAAACTTACTCCCTTTTTTCATGTGAAAAAATATCTATAACTGTTTATTAGTTTAGATTAATTTTTTTATATAACTTAATGTAGCCAGCAGTCAGTGAAAGTTCAGAAGAATCTATTAAATTGGGAACGTGGCACAGCAAAAGCATGCTGCTGTGCGGATGAATCTCAGTAACTGTTTGTTGTATTATCATAGAATCATGGAATAATTTGAGTTGGACAGGACCTTTTAAGGTCATCTAGTTCACGTCCACCCCCTCACCCCCCCAGTGAGCAGAGATATCTTCAACTAGATCAGGTTGCTCAGAGCCCCGTCCAACCGGGCTGGGAATAAGGCCCCTCTCAGCCCTGGCAGCTGCAGGAAGGTCTCCCCGGAGCCTTCTCTGCTCCAGGCTGAGCCCCCCCAGCTCTCCCAGCCTGTCCTCCCAGCAGAGCTGTTCCAGCCCTCGGAGCGTTGCTGGGGCCTCCTCCGGCCCCGCTCCAGCAGGTCCATGTCTCTCCTGTGCCGAGGGCTCCAGAGCCGGACGCGGCCCTGCAGGGGGGTCTGCCCAGAGTGGGGCAGAGAGGCAGAACCCCCTCCCTCGCCCTGCTGGCCACGCGGCTTTGGTGCAGCCCAGGACACGGGTGGCTTCTGGGCTGCGGGCGCACATTGCCAGGTAAGCGCGGTTCTGAAGCAGTGAAGCCCTTGCTCCAAGTGAAATCGGTATGAGAGGAAAAAGTAATTTAACGCTAGGACTATTTCTTTGTAGCAGCACAGCAGTAAAAAAAGCCCCAAATTCTACTGCTCTTTGAAAGTGTTATTTTCTGTGAAACAGGAGGGTTGCATGTATTTAGTCTAAAACTATTAATTATGCTGTTTAATGTGACCTGCAGAGAGCTTGCTCACCAGATGGGATGGAGCTCATCCTTTTCCATTTGTTTTGCGTACTGAGAGTTGGGAACTACTTTGCTTCTCTGAGGTACCACTGCACAGGCCGTAGGCACAGGCAAGGGTAACGCATGAATGTGCAAGAAACTCATCTGCATTCAACCTGCTAGTATTTCCAGAGGTGCCATCAAAAACACAACACCTCCCCTTCTCAAAAAAGGATGTGTCCTGGTTCCTTGCCCTGCTAATTCTTGTCTGTGATGAGAAAACTACAGGTGGTGCAGAGCGATCACGTCGATCAATTCAGGAAGAAATCGGTGTCGCCGTGTGAGCTCTTGCGGCAGGCAGAGCGCAACCTCCCGTGCGTTAGCCGGAACTGTGGCTATGTTCCACCTCCGCCAGTGTTCAGGAGAGCCTCCTGCTGTACTTACAAATAAATAAATAAGGATATTTCCATCTTCTCTCTCTCTTCTTGGCTTGCAACAGGAGCTCATGAATCAATCGTCAACAAGCCAACTTCTCAGCCAATTGTGGCAATGATGTATGCAATTCACAGGCTGTGATTCTTTCCTGTCTTTCTTTTCCTCCCGTTTTTTTTCTTTTTTTTTGTAAATACATGAGAGGGAGGGAGTTTCTTGTCACAGCAAGTGGAAGAGGGGGGCCCATTCTATGGCACGTCCCACCCCCCGTACGCGAGCACGTGAGTGTGTCTCTCGCTGCCCTGCCATGTGCTGGGTGGGAGGAAGTTTTTCCTAGCCGAGCGGCACACAGCTCTGCCTGAGGGATTGAGAACATATTGCTTGGCAGGTGGGGCCCGCTCAGACGCATTTAGTGTTATTTCAGCATTGACAGCAAACATACATCACACGGGCCCGTAATGCCAGTGTGCTCCGGAGTAACCTGATCAAAAGGACTGCAACCTAGAAGCAGAATGCTCAGCCGTGATAGAATATTTTGACCCAATAACTGGTCCGTGGGAAGTCAGGGCAGTGCCTTGCTGGCCGGAGAGACTGGGCCTTCCCTGCGTGGGCCTCCTTGGAAGCTGCGTTGAGTGTGAGCCCTAGTGATGCTTTCCCTTCCAGTCAGCTGGCTCTTTTTCCTCTTCACAAGGCATGGCAAATCAGACCTAGCCATCAAACACCCAGATTCTTCAGGCTCCTCTGCAAATGCAAGCTTGTGAATTTTCAGTTATTTTATGTACTTGTGCATTAGAAGTTTATACAGTTTGTCTGCTAGCTGGTGGGGTATACATAGCCCTTTACGGGAAATATTGTGGTACAGATCTAAGTCTTAGTGTCAAAATGGAGAGTTCCATAATTACTGGTTGCTGTGTTCAAAAGGTTTTCCTTTGATCAACGATGTGTTTATGGTGCTGTCTACTTTGTTTCAGCTGAGGTATGGGTAGATTGGTTTTTTTCCTGCTAATGACAATCATTGTAGGTTTGGTTTCGTTTGGTTTTAAAAACTCAGCTAAGCAGCATTTTTAGTGAGAGCCTGATCACAATCCATAATGTGGCTTGCACTTTATCCAGCTTTTTACACAAGCCATCAAGTGCAAGCGGAGTCAAGAGGAAAGGTATAGAGAAGTAATACATGCCATTTTTGCAAAGCATCCTGCAAACAAACTTCTTTTTAAATATGGAGATTTCTAAAAGTAAAGGTTACAAAGTTAAAGAACCTTCCCAGGTTCTGGTAGGTGCTCTGCATCCTCAATTCTGACTGTATTTAATTGGGTGCATAAGTGAGAACTAATACCTTACTTCAAAAAGGAAAGAAGCTGGGGAAAAAAGTAAAAAGGAAGCATCTGGAAGCTCACTAGGATGTACAGCCACCCGGCCTTTCTCAGGTAGCACAGCTGCTACCTGAGATTTTTAGTCTGGGCAAAGCAACAAGAGTCAGCGTAAGGTTGGAGAAATCCAGAAGTGGGAACATCCTTAAAAGAGGTAGGAACAAGTGAATGGTGGATTTTCTGTCCAAGGATCAGATTCCATTTCTTCATTTCAGAGATTAAAATCTGACCTCTGTGGGTCTGTTTGTTTTTTTACTTCTGAGACCTACAGTAACTGACGTAAAAGAACTGCACGGATTAATTCCCAGCAGAGACTTTCTAAGGCTTACTCCATTCCTCACTACATTGGTTTCTTTATCTGCAAATGTATTATAGGTAGCAGCTAGCAGTAGAAATCAGTTTGGGCAATGCTTTTATGTACAACACACAATGCAAACCAGCGGTGACTATTTGATAGTTCGTTTTGTACTGCTGTAGGTAGTGCCAGATCGGCAGCAAGATGGAGCACCTGAGAAATTTCACGTGCTCAACAAGAAGAGAAAATTTTATCTTTAAATTTGTCCGGAGGCATTATTCTGTGATGGGATTTACACTTGTAAATCCCTCATGAGGAAAGAGT
>NW_010564033.1:85582-135024 GCF_000687285.1 Phaethon lepturus
TTCTGTTTTGGTCTTTTGAATTGGCAACCAAGCGAGAATTAAATAATGGGAAAAGCTCCAGATGCCTCAGCTAACATGTGGAGAACTTCCTGTGGTTGCTTCAAGAGTCTGTTTGATTTCATTGACGTAAGTAAGCAGAATAGATGAAGCCTTGGTAACTCCCCGAGATGGATGAAACACGTCAGGACACAGGCAGACAGACTTTTTTGTCATCCTCAAGCCTAATTTTAAGCTTGTGGTTACCTCAGGAGACTGATATTTCCTGAAGTCTGTACCACAGTTCATTTGTGTATATGTGCGTTCGTGTTGCAGAAGCAATTGATTTTGTGAGCAATTGCCTTCTGGAGCCAAAAGACACACTATGCCAGGGTCAGAGCTGGCTCGGTTCTGTTCCTGCCTGAGCAACAGCTATTACAGACACCTTGTTTTGTTCTCCTGCTACTATGTTTTTGCACGTATTCACCCCTGAAAAGAAATACAGTGAGACCCAGATTACGCTGTGAGGAGGTGGCAGGTTCCCCCCTGCTCCAGCTAACTTTGAGTGGAGGATGCCGTAGGAAACAGTCCCTCGCGTTGCTGCGGTTCCTCCAAAGAGGAGCCGGAAGGGCTCAGCAGCGCTCCATTAGCTGACCTATAAATCCAGCTGATTCCCTGTTGACTGTGTCCCGTCGGCAGCGCTGATGAAATGTTATGGGTGCACCTGGTACATGGGGCAGAGCTGCAGGTTCCTCCCGCAAAGTGCCCCCATCCCGGTTGGCAGCAGGCGATGGTTAGTAGTGTATTAGCTCACTTTTCACCTGTACAAGCTCCCAGCAAAATGCCAGCCTGGCATTTCAGTGCCGCTACAGAATCCGGCTCTGGCTTGAGTGCTTTGAAGAGCTTGTCAGGCCTGTCTGCAGCTGTACTGGTAAACTGCTAGCTTGTTTGTTTGTTTGTTTGTTTGTTTGTTTCTGCTGATTCATCGGCTCTGTGAGGAGCTGTCATTTTGCTTGCAGAATGATACTAATTTAAAAATAGGAAGTCTGCTGAAGTATTAATGATACCAGATGTGGCTGTTACTTTTTTTTTCTTTACCTGTCATGTACAATAGCAATGAATGTTATTTTCCCAACTGCTGCACTGAGACAGGAAGAAAAGTGTGAAAGAATCACGATTTCTTCCTTTGCAATATTGTCATAAACTGGATTTCTTAGGGCGGAGGTGGTGAGTTTTTGTTTGGAAAGAGCATCACTTAATCAGTGCTGGGCAGCCATATTGCCCCTCATTTTCCTCACGTTGCTAAAACAAGCTCTGCTATGAGCTTGGAGGATAATGAAGTCTAATTGCTTTAGATTTGCGTCCTACGTCGTACAACCATCTTCTCTTCCCTCTGCCCATGCACACATTACGTACTTCTGGCTCTGTCGTATATTCCTTCTCTGGCCGAGCAAAATCCTGTGTTTTACCATTAGCTGGTTCGTCAGCTGTCTCTTAAAAGGGCTGAGCTATATCTCTTTTTCTGGTACTAGAGTTACTGATTTGCATAAAACTTCTCATAACTTGATGGTTTTTAGATCTCTGTCAAATTTAATTGAAAGGGAACAAGGCTTTGAAAATTACTGTGGCTGGGTGGACTGACAGCCTGTTTGCATAAAACTTGTTTTCATAGAAAGCCAGGCAAAAAACTAAATAAAATTACATGTCTCAATAGTGTGATTTGTGCCACACAGATATAAGATAACAAAGGCACCAGCTTCTACTTTATCCCTGAAGGATTGGTGAAAAAATTACTGTTTCACGTTAATAGCATTTCACAGGCACTTTGTAGGCTGCCTGAGTGACTATACAAGGCACAAGACCATGGATAATTAGGCTTTTTGTCCTTTTTTTGCTCCTGTGTGGCACTTACCAGTTGTCAGTGCTGTGTAATATTATTCATACAGGAAAACCAGGTAACGTAGTATTGAAAGGGAAAAGCTAGTGGTGTCCATAGCTTTTAATCCAAACAAAGAGCGAAAAAATCCCCAAAACCAGAATGTGCATGCTACAGGTATGATTCTGCCCCTGATTTTCTCAAAGTATGATCACATAACAGTTCTGAAGTCTAAAAACACTGTGTTTGATTTTATCTGCCTAAGTAATCATTTGTACTGCACATGGGGGCAATTTATAACTCCATGGCAAACATCAGGAATGAACTTTGAGCCCTTGTTCCTGAAGAGCAGGGGCTTGGTGGGGTAGCAGAAGTTTTCACATTTTTTCAGCAGATGGACTCCCTTAAGCTTTTATCAACGGAATTAGGGACCCCAGTAGAGCAAAAGAAACCAAGCCCGTTTTTACAGACCCTCATACGAGGGGTACGTGAATCCCTTGGGTTCCGAGACCGCAGACCGAAAAGCACTGAGCTAAAGAAAACATTCTGTTAGCAGTTAGCGGTGTAGGAAGAGTGAGTTACAGCTCGACAATTCTAATGCTATCCATTTGTGGGGAGGGGAGCGCCTGCACATGTGCATACGCATGCACGCTTTATTGCAGTATTTGGGGGGCTGGGGTTAATTTAAAAACACCGTTTCTTAGGCTTAATTGAGATTTCTTGGAGGCCTGTTTTTGCACATATACAGGATCATTACCAGGAAATCATAGTTTACAGTGTTTATCTAGTGAGTTATGAAAATACCAGATAATAAGACTAATGACTCAACACAGCATTTTCCAAATTGTGAAGTAATCTTTGGATTTTCCAAGATTATTATTATATTAGTTGCACTTTTTAGTCTGTCAAAAAATAAATAAAAGGCCTGTATTTTCCCATTAACATTCGGAGAACATCTGTTGCGTATTGTAAATAACATACTTATAAAGCAAACTGATAATAACTACTCAGACTATTTTCCTGTTCTGGCTATAGCGTTCAGCGCCATACAGTATGTTATACACTACACTCTCTATTTGGCCCAGAGTAAAATGGAGTTCTTCTGATAGTACCAGTCAATTACATGTAAAATAATCCAAATAGTTTGCAAAACCCCCTAACTCTAAAAACATACGCTTCAGATTGTGTTGATGAAGAACAATGATGATAGACCAGAGTACAGAGAGATAAACTGATACAGCTCTGCATTTGGAAGAGCATGCAACTCTGAGATTATGTTGTGGTTGAAGCAGTTGAAATAGGGAGGGATGAAAGAGTTTTAAAAATTGCTTTTCCTCTGAATCTCTCTCAAAATGCATACTAACCCTAGAATAAACTATTTATAAATGCTAATCAGACTAACAGGAAAATAACCCCATGGAGTTTTCCTTTGAAATTCTGACCCTGAAATGCTGTACTTTGTCCTCCTGAAGTTTCTGACTCGGTCTTATAAGATTGAAGGTGTAGATCAGAATTTTTTTTTTTTTTCCTCCTTCCTGGGAGGCTGTAGTCCACAATTAACTTGAAAGTCTTTTGAAGCTGAACTTTTGCTAACATACCTTCTTTAACTGCTGAAATAAACATGGTCTTATTGCAGTAACACAAGTAGCATGGTCAATACAGAAAGAACAACTTCACAATTTTCACAATTAGTCAATCCAAAATTGTCATAATTATTACAAAAATAAGGCCCATGCTATTGGAAGTTTTCAGCAAGGTAGAGTGTGTACTTGATGTACGTTGAAACAAGCTATTTCCTAGGAGCCAAGGATCAATAGCTCTTCGACTGATCAGTAGGTGCATGCTATAAGCAGAAGCCTGTTCTCGTAATTGTCTCCTCCCCACTGAAGTCACCCAAGACAGACAGAATTGTGTCTATAAACACCAGTGGGTACGGCCAATCTCTGTCCTTCCCAATGAAGAGGAGGGAGAATAGTTATAAAAAGATGGCTTCGTCATTTCTAATTGTATAATAAAATCACCTGAGTTTCTGGGTGCATCCCTCATCTTTTGCATATTTAGTTTGCTTTACTTCTGCTTCACCCTTTCTGTATTTAACTGTTTCTCTTTTCCTGTCTATGCCACTTGGCATCGCAAACGCCCTGTTGGATTATCCAGGTACATAAAGTCCTGAACCTTACTTTATTTCACCTTGACATATCCTTAGTAAGGAAAAGCAGAAGGGAGAAGAGTGGCAGTTGGCTAGAAAAGCTTTGTCTTCCAAAGCAGCAGTATCATGAATGCCATCTGTTACAGTTATCCATAATATTATCTGAATCAGAACCAAAGTAGTTAAAATGCCTTAATGCATGCGTATCTCAGAGTTGCTAGGACATGATTAAGTGCATGGACGAAATACTTAGATTTCCAGAAGTCAGATGACAATGTTTCTAAATAATGTGTTGAAGGTTTTCGTAGAAGTCCCACTCTTTCTAACCTCAATAACTGCAGATTCAGAGGACTTTTAGTTAGTTGAATCTTTCCTGTGGCTTAATGGACCATGGCTGAATTCCCAACTAATCTGAATTTTTTATACCATAGTCCATGACACCAACACCTACATTGGCATGAAAAAATAAAAAATAAACTAATTAGTGTGAGCACTGGAATCTCTCCTTCCTCTTTCATGAAATCACAGTGATTTCAGGGGAAGTAAAAGATAGGAGAACAGACTCTGAGAATGTCTGGTTTTCTGGTTACTTCCACAGTCATCTTCAAACTAAAACTGAGACGAGCCGAGCTC
Organism: Phaethon lepturus; assembly: GCF_000687285.1. Lineage (NCBI taxonomy): Eukaryota > Metazoa > Chordata > Aves > Phaethontiformes > Phaethontidae > Phaethon > Phaethon lepturus. The sequence goes on from NW_010564033.1 coordinate 90,217, forward strand.
TGTGTACACAGATAAATCAGTCGTCCAAATCCATATACACACAGTGCTTGCTGCAGTCTTTCATCGCAAGATCATTTGTTAAGTAATTTAGATTTGATGTCCGCCTCCTGTGAATGTTCACAGTCTCTGCCATCCTTTCATTTTGTATTTAGTCTTGTCACAGTCAGTGAAATTACAGGACAGCAATTAATGTTGGGCTCGTCCCCTTGCCTTTTTACCAGGAAGAGTTTGTATCACCATGTGAACACTAAGGAGTTGTGGTTTTAGTATGTTTGCAAGCCCCGTAGTGGTTTGTAAGGTTCTTTGAATTGTGCATCCCTAAAAATTTTCTTTTGAAGGTGTAGAGTTACCTAGTAGATTTAAAGCTACCCACTAGTGGTTTGCTATTCGTCCTTATGTTGTAGATCTCTCTTGGAGGACGTTTGTGGGATTTCAGGATTCAACAAATCACAGGTTGAAAACTGCTGTGTTACAGTATGTGATGAAATACGGAACAATTATGTTCCTTAGATGGGCAAACGCGAGCCCATGCATGCAGACATACTTCAGTAGAATTAACTGCTTGGGAGTTTGAAGTTTGGGGGGAAGCATCTGCATACTATTTAAATGAGTTTCTGAAAACTGTAGTCGTGTGTGTGTTGCTGAGTAAATTCAGTGGGGTAATACAGATGCGTATTTGTCAAAAGAGCAAATGTGAAAATATAATGTAGTCGCTTAATGTGACCACAGTATTATGAGATAATATTTAATAGACCACAAAGGCAGTGGATGTGTTTCCTCTACCTGTTTTTCCTCTCTCTGCTGCCATTGGAAGGTGGGATCAACTTCATAATGGTGCTATAGGAAGCTAATGTGCTTCTGCGCTGGGCTGCTGATAGAGGCCTGCCTTAAGGCTCAAGGCCCTTGTCTTTTGCCCACTTACCTAAAACGGTAGTGATGCGTGTGTAGGGTTAATACCTAGTTTTAAAAAATGCGTAATTTTTTTCCAGCGACAGGAAATTATAAACCTGTTCAGCCAACACGAACACATTTTACTTAAAAAAAATATGCTGGAAGTGGCATTGTATGCCATAAAAATATACATCGTGTGCCAAGACAAGCAATTGATGCTCTCCTATAAAATACAGTAAACACCTCCTCCCTGCCCTTCCTCCGGCTGTCAATCAGATTGTAAAATCATGAAATTTTACAGTATTACTGGTTAGAAGGGCTCCCCACTGGGAGCAGATGCCATCTCTGTCTTCATAGACTCAGAGAAAGTCCTGACATGTTTCAATGGCGTTCATACGTGGAAGTCTGTGAAATGGAAAGGAAAACAGCTTTTTCTGTCAACCTGTCACTGATATAAGCTCTTACATTTCATCAGAATGACTAAACTTTAAAGCTGTTTCTTCAGTGCTGAGTATATTTGAGAACTCCCAAGTGTTATCAGATTTATAGAGTCCCAGCATATGATAGAAGACCAAAGCATTTTGTGGCATGATATTAAAAATTCATTCAGATACTCGATAAAGCGTGGATGACAAAAGTCTGAAATGGAATAAGGGAGAGTGAATTTCTCCATGGTTTATTGACCTTGATTCCTCTACACAAAATAAATAGACAGAATGGACTAAAATCTCTTCTTTATGAAGGCGAAATCCTGGCAGTCAAAGACCGGCTCGTAAAAATACTCTCTATGGCACATACCTTGGCAATGTTAGAAGTTGGAGGCAATGGAAATTTATTGCTGGTGCCGCAATGTATGTGTCTGTATTTCAGAGCAGGAGAAAGCAGGGGCTGCTTTTATGAGGTTACTGATGTTACTCCGTGGAGAACAGAGAAAGAAAACACACTTACTTTTGTCGTTTTGTGTTCTGTCCCTGAAGGTATAATAAGATAAAACACTTCCCTTTGCATACCCATTTTTTATTTGTTTGAAAGAGAAAGAGAAAAAGCACGCCGCTCGGAGTGAGTGGTGTGACATCTTTCCCTGCTGGAACAGGCTGGGGCTCCATACTGCTCGGAGAGCGTTTCCTGCCCTGCTGCAGTCGGGGAGCAGGATGCCTCATTGGTTTCAGATATTAAACTTTTGTGCTGAAAGCCCAGTTGGAGCTGGTGTGACAAATGGATTTTACCTGCTGCCGAAAACCACAACCCCCACCTCTCTACGCCTCCCCTCTTGCCTAACCTACCCCCAAGAGCCCCCAAACAGAAAGCTGCCCTTAGGCACCATCTGTTTCTGCCAGCTTCTACTTTGGGCCCTGCCTTTACATCTGTTAAGTAGAGGCAGCTTACTTGATGAGTTGTTTTGAAGAAATATCTGGTCTCCCCACCATTCATTAACTATTGCAGATCTGTTAAAGAGAGGCTCTGTGATGCAATTTAGCTGTAGTTAACTAAATTCATTGAAGTCACAGTCATAGATTATTTTTGCGTCCTGCAGGGATAGAGAGCAACGCTGTTTTAGCGACACTGTTTTCTCTTCCCTTTGAAAAGAAAATTGTTTCCTGTTTGCCTTGTGAAATGCCGTTTAAAGCAGTGATGAAATCCAAAGGGGATTTCAAGTGACTAGTCGGCGACTGATAATTTGTTACTCCTCCTTGTAAAACACAACCCAGCTGCATGCACAGCACATGCTAAAATGAATGTGTTCATCATGCATCCCTCCCAACAAAGAAAAGCAACTGTTTTATTCCTAGCACCTCCTTAAGTACCCCGAAGCTACTGATTTGTTAAGCTGGCATTCTTCTCATGGACAAACCCAGCTTTCTGGAGCCACCGGAATTTTTTCATGGCCAGTGATCAAGAACTAAAAGAAACAAAACAAAAATCCACTTAAAATACTTCAGAAAAATGGATTCAGTATGTTTGTGTTTGGATTTGTTCAAATTAGAAAGCAGAGTTTAATAGGCATTCAGAGGAAAGCAGGCGTCGTCGAGTTTATATAGAAGACAGCATAGCACAAATAGAAAGGAAGGATGAGGTTGAGGGGAAAGGGGGAACAGAGTCTTGTTTTACAGATGAGTGAGGGATACAGAGGGATACAGAGAAAGAGAGGGAAGGGTTTTTACCCAAAGTTGCTAAAGAAGAGTGCGTGGCATAATCTTACGGCCTCAAGCCATAAGCATGGAACCGTCATTGCTGTGCTGGTTGGACAGACAGTTTACCAAGTTCTCAATGTGCACAGAGTCATGTTAGAAGCAAAATCTGGTCGTAATACAAATGGAATTTGCTTTTATTGTGTATGTAACATTTTCATCTAAAATGATGCCCTGAAGCTATAATTATGCATTATAATATACACTATACAGAGATGTCCCTGTTGGTTTTAAGGATGAGGATAATTTATATGTTAGTTAGAAGATGGCACCTCTGAATCCGAGTCGTATGCAGTAAAATAAAAACGGGTAGTTCCACGAGCAAAAAACTTATCAAAGCCTGGTTTCCCACAGAGAGTTAATTGAAACCTCTGACTGATGCTTTTTCCTTGGAGTTCTTACAACATTTCTCTTCTGCGTGCGTTTTCTGGTATGGAGCGAGGTGTGATCACACGCTGCAGCCTTTCTTTCAGGCTTATTGGGTCTCTATACCAACTGGCCACCTTTGTCAGAAAACTCATAGGAGCTTAATTATCTTTGAAATCTCTTGTCAAATGGGGGTGAAATGGGCCAATGAGTACAAAAATTTTGAGAAGGTTGAACAGTGAGGGGAACTTCATGGACTGATGGCACAGGCTTTGTTTATTCGGAAAGCACGCTGCAAGGAAGTCTTTGTGAGGGTTTTTGTGTGTAGTATAATAATGCCAACAGGCAGAGATTAGATATCGTGAAACTCGGCTTGACATGTTGACTCAAAAGATGACACTTACACTGTTTATTCAAATTGCCTAACCAGAGCAAATAAAAAGCTCGGTTCTGCTTCGTTTACTCGCACAAGTAGTTACATTGTGTTGATATAATTGGTAATCTGCTCTTTATCATTTGACTCCCCTCTTATACAGGTAGTCATATAGTGAGAAAAGGTAACAAGTATTGTCTGAGTTAAATTATTTGTAATCTATATACTGAGGTATGTAAAAGGACGCTGTCCTACACTGCTGTGGCTTTCTAAGCACAGAGCTCTGGTGACATTAGGAATATTCTGCAATTTTCTTGTCTAAACACGCCACTTGGAAAACACATGACATGCATAAGAATTAGCAATTCGCACAATCTAAAGAGAATTATCTGTTTGTCTCTAGGCGATTCACAAAAATATGCCCATAGCAATTTGAGGCATTATAAATCCATCCAGGTTGGTTCTGACCATGTTGCAGAAGTAATTTCGACTGGCACATCAGATGAAAGAACAGATTTGAAAACAGTAGCGTGCGTGGCCCTGAAGGTTTTATCTTGGCTAATATTCCAGGCACCTTATGGCACTACTTTGGGTTTCTGTGAAGACTCCAAATAAAGTGTCTGTAGCCTGATGAAAGATTTAACACTTTTTTTTCCTGAACAAGCTTTATAAATGTTACGCTAAAGATAAAGAATGAGCTTGCTGATGAGAAGCAGCTTATTTTTTGGTGTACTCTTCACTGAAAGCACCCTTTACACGTGGTGCTTCTATATTTCCAATGTGTGGTTCATGCAGCAGCAGAGGTTCTGTAATGATAACACTGGAGGGTGTAAATTTGGGATTTCATTTCTACTTTTCAGTAATGCTCATGGAAATTCCTTAATTTACCTTTAGCAAGTTATCTTTGTGGTTCCAAATGGAAACAGCCAGAACAAATATGTCCATTGAAAGGACTGCATGAAGGGTCAGTAACAGAAATAAGTAGATTATGTTTCGCAACATAACTTGTATTATGTGTGACCTGAATGATGAGATAGAGAGTAAAGGCTATCACAAGAGTTAGCTTTAGATGACCTCAGAGGAGGGATGGTTTGCTCTCCATGTGAAAAATAAGATGTTTTCTTGGTTTTTTCTCTGCTTTCCTTATTCGTATTTTGTCTCATTTTCCATTTGCTTCTACTAAGCACCAAGGAAGGGTTTAGGCACCTGGTTTGGCTGTCTCAAGGAGAAGCATATTCAAGACTACCTTTTATCGGTGGATAGCCATCTCCTTAGGCTCTCTCCAGTCAAGGGACAGAAATCATCTCCTCTAGATGGTGATGCTGAAGGCTTAAGAGCTGCTGTATGCCTTAGCTTAGGTGACGACTCCCTTCTCAGTCCCCAAATATTTTAGGAACGCTGTCTCCTTCCAAGGCAACACTGGTAGGGCAGGAGAAGGGAGACGGGCAAATACCTGGGGGCAAAGATGAGCTCTTTTCTACTTCTGCTTTGGAGCTGGCGTATGCTCCCTTTATTATCTCCTCCTAGTCGAGTGCTTGGCTGACCTTTTTTCCTGAACAGATCTGCTAGCTTCTGTGGCCTTTCAGGGCTCATGTGCCTCGGGAGGCTGTCTAATTTTCCAGCTGAATAGGGCCCTAAACGCTATAGGGCATTCACTCGCATTTCTTCGGGATTTATTTCTGTGGGTTAGAAATCATAATGGCGGGCCACGTGTGTTCTGCCTGAGTAGGCACCGAACAAATACAGAGCAAGGGGTTCAGGATAAGGCCAGTTTGCTGGGAGTTCTGCTTCAGCCGGTGTATTGCAATCCTTATCAAGGATTAAAAGTATCATTTGCCCATTTATTTAGATACTTCCGTCAGAGAGAGCTTACAAAAGGATGATAGGTAGTAATTTCAGTTAGAAAATGGAGAAATAAAGGTTGTTATATGTCTGGTCCTGAAACAAACTAGTCTTGCACACCCTGGCCCATCCCCTTTTTTCCCCCACCACGTCACAGAGCAGTGGCCATGCACAATCACAGTTGTTCTCCTTGGTAAACACCAAATACTCAGCATTTAAAAGAGTTTTATTCTCCCAAATATAATAGAGACAGAAGGGATGGCTTTGGGGGATGGAGGGGATTATGTATTGCGTTCTTTCAGATCTTAAATATGATCAAAATATTCTTTAAATTCTGTGGCTGAAAGCTAAAGTGCAACTGTTTCTTATTCTGGTGATTTTAATCAGATGTTCTGTCATTGCCCAAATTACAGGTTTTTCCCCCCTGGTCTTTGTACTATAAATAATGAAGACCAGTGCCACTATTAGAGAGAGGCCTAAGCCCCATTTGAAAGACCTTAAAGATCTGTCAGGGAAAGCTGGGATTGTCCTGTGGCTTTTTGTGTTTTTAAGGCAACTGGCTGCTACCCGCATCTGGAGAAACGGCTGGTCTTCACGTTGCTCTGCCTGGTGCGGCAGTGAGCCTGAAGCTGGAGCTGTTGGTGCCGTTGCCCGTGTTTGCAGTTGCTCTGCGTGGCCGTACAGCACGTACGCGGTCTGTGCCCGAAGTGAGACGGGCATCACGCCGGGCACGCACGTCCTTTGTCTCATAAAGACTGTCCTGTATGTGACAGGAGTACCAGAATGACCTGGCTTATTTCCAGTGGCTAAGGGCTCCCCACCAGCACAATTCCCCAGATGTCCTGAGGTTTCACGGTGACCCACAGGTGTCAGATACTGTATTTCTGTTCATGGTGTTTGGGGGGAGAGTACTAATTAACTCTGAACATGCACCTTAGTCACAGCTGCTGAAATCGTGACCCATTTACGTGGTCACAGTGGTTACACAGGCTAACATGCTTCTTGGAAAAAGAACTTACTTTAGAAGTGCAGGTACTGGTGGTTGGGATGGTTGGGACCACTGGAGTCATCACACAAATATACTTATCCCTTATTTAAAAGGTAAAGATAAAATTAAATGTGCTGAATGAAAACTGTGTCTCATTTACGTACAATAATAATATTTTTTGTATAATGTTCATATTAAAAATGCCAAAAAAGATTAGATCATTTAAATTTAAAGTTCTCAAGTTAAACAAGAACAAAAATGTTCTAGTAAGCCAATTTAAAGAAACTAACTGATACTGTTTGTCTTAATGCAGATCAGTGAAATTTTAGTTTCTATTTTTTCCCAGCCTGATAACTTGGATATTAAGTTTTATTCTAGAGCACACTTATAACTTCAATTTTTTGTTTCAGATTCAATCTGAATGCAATACACCTGTATGACGGGACACCGTAGCCCTCCTCTATGGTATTTGCAAACCCTTATCATCATTGCTAGGGCTATAAAATGATCGGTTTTAAGTTCCATCGTACAATAGTCGTGAAAACATTACGTTCGATGGCAATGTAATTGTATAAGAAAGAGAGAAACCACCAAAGCCTACCTCCTCTCAGGGGCTGTAAAAATAGCTTTCATTCTGAACAAGCGCATTGGGTACTCAAGCCTTTATCACTTTATCACGCCTCTGTATGGCTGTGTGTAATAAATGAACAACTAAAAATCCACTTGCACATACTAATAAGGGGAGTATTACAGGGATTTCAGGAGGGGTCGGAAGCTGGTACGTGGATTACGTGTGCTTGATTCTCCACTCTCGCTCCTGCTGCACGGTCCCTGCTGCCACGTGTGCAGGAATGGAGAAATACCAAACCAGAAATCTTGGCACGCTTTGCTCCGTGGCTGCATTTTACCCTCACCTTCACTGGCAAGGGAAGAAGCGAGGCTGCAGTTAACAGCTTCCGTACTTACCTCCCGTTTGAATCATTGAACTGTTCAGGCTGCCAAAAGTGTTTAGTCTAGCGCGGTATTTCAGAACTTTTACCTCAAGGGCGCCAATAGGCAACGCTGACTGTTGAGCGCTTTGGGAATCTGCCGCTTGCTTAGGTGTCTTGCTGTGAATCAAGCCACTCAGGGATTTGCCTTTAGGAACGACGAACCCTTGCGAGTCTGGCCCTGCCACTCTTGGAAGTCCAACCTTAGGAGTCCGCTTCTGCCGCTGCCTATAAGCAGTGGGAATAGTTTGACGTACTGTGAATATTCAGTTTAGGGGTAGTATTTGCATGCTATAAAAGCGAGATTTGAGGGAGAATTTTTCAGATTTCTAAATATCTATAGCGTTGGTTTTGTTTATTTTGGGAGAGGGGTTGCAGGTGGTAGATGCTGCTGGTTATGTTTAGCCTGCATGGTCTGACATCTGAGAGATTCTGGTTCTTTTTGCCTTTGGTTCAAGTTCCGTGCTATGGAAGCTTTCCTGTATTGGTATCAAAAAAACCCCACGTTATTTCAAATGTGACTGGGGAAAGGGCTTGAAAATTCGTCCTTTTGACGCTCATCCAATGTGCTGATTTTAGGATCTGCATGTGAGCATTTAGTCAGAGGAACAAAGGGGACCCTCGCTGCTTTCTGTGTTCCTCTCCAAGCATGATTTACAAGCCTGGCTGGCCTGAGAGTAATCAATGACTCAGTTTCCTTTGCCCTGCTAAATGAGAAATGAGAAGGGACTTCTCCACCTCCCATCGCTCTGACCAAACCAGGGCTTGTACCGAACCCTCCCGTGATAAAGTGGGGGCTGTGCCAGTTCCAGTTATTTTGGGATGCTCTTCAGTGCAGCGTTGCAGCTGACAAGGAAGGCGTTCTGACAACCGGCTCCGTTCCCAACCCTACGAGCTGCAAAAAAGCTCCGGCTTCCTCCACCCACGCATGCAAAATTGTTTTTTAGCCCACAAGGTAAACTAAAGATATAGTTAAAAGTACCAAGTGGCTGGAATACCCAGGGATGTGAGAATGAGCAGAGCTCACACAGTGATGATTTGAAACAAGCCTTGTGGCTTTTTAATAATGTGCCAAAGCAGTCTCAGTGGTGGGCCAGCAGGCACCATATTCTATCTTCTGTGAAAGAACTGGGCCCAGCAGGCCCCGGCTAATGCAGACAGCCCCTTCACTCTGCTGGAGGAGACAGACTCCGAGATGGCAATCAAGGCTTGATTTGCCAACACATTTCCAATGATTAAAATGTAATTAGCACAACTGAGTGCCTCCTCCCCAGCTAATTTTAATACATGCTGTGACAGGCAGGCAGCCGGCTGTGCCTCGGCCCAGCAGCAGATGGAAGCAGAGGCAGCGGGAGAGGAAAACCATTTTGCGATGCGACTGTTCGCATCACAAAACCATCAGGGCGCTCGGCTCTTAGAAGGCCCTTGATGGCAGCACATCAAATTGGCGCTGTCATATCTGACCGTGGCAATGGCAGCCATCCTTCATGCTGTCCCAGAAGCACAGCAAGGCAATTTGCAGGCTTAACCCTTTGAGGTCTTAGGGGGAGACGAGTCTTCCTGAAGGAAGATGCCCGCATGCGGGGCGTTTGAGTGTGATGTCCCTCCGTGGTTCAGGGAGCGTTGTTTACACTCTGTCATTTGTCTACATTTGCTCATTTTTCCAAGTATGAGGTGTTTGCCCAGAAGCATCACAATAACCAGTTATTTGTTCCATTAAAAGCAGAAGTGCAAATAATAAAAGAATCTACAGCTCAGAAATACCCATATATGTCCCTATACAGCAGTTCTGAGAAGTAGAAGAGACATGAGTGAGTTACCGAAGGCAGCCCTCGTGAGAGGGAAAGCAAGCAAGTTCTTTTCTTTAAGAGTGAGGTGGTTTCCCTTCACTTCATGGTCATTTGTTTTACTTTAAGTGGGTCATTGTCTTTGGTGTTGGTAAATGCGTAGAGTCCTGTAGAGTTTGAGTCCTTCCAGCTGTGAATTACGTACCGGTTGTGTGGGGACAAGCATATATTCCCGTGGGGTAGTGTTAGTTCAGCATTGCTGGAGCATGGATCCAGTTTCAATAGACAAAAGATAGGAGTTGTCTTCTGTTCCTTTATTGCTCTGCCACTGTAAGATTCTGCCTTGTGCTACTGTTACTGTGCCATATATTATGTCGGCTGTTTTCCAGCACTTCTTTTTACAAGAAAAGGTCAAAGTTTGTTGAAGGCAGGTTTTGTGGCGAAGGCGTTGTGGCAGTAGCTCAGAGATGGGTATTTCCTGAGGCACAGTCCTCGCCTGCCTTCATTTTCTCACTGGTGAAACAGCAATAAACCCCCTTCTTTCAGCAGAAATGCTGAGAACCTAAATTAAAGAAGGTTTGCGTGTATTGACAAGAAATGATTGAAGGTGCTGTAAGTGTGTGGAGTGGGAAGAAAACATGTGCTCTTGAGCTCTCTTCTGTTGGGTATGGAAGGGAGGAGAGTCCTTGATAAATCCGATGCATGTATCTAAGTATTCCTCAATTCAGAGAGTATCTGCTACCATCTCTCCTTTGCATGTTAATAATTATTTTTAGGAGCTCTGAGGGAAGATGTAAGGCTGCCTTCTTTAATGCTTTATGAGAAACTGCTGTCTCCCTCCCTCCCTCTCACTTTCTCTGAGGGACACCATTGGTCAACATTTTAGATTTTGTATTGAATTTCTTGTAGATGTCTCCTGCATCTTTTTATGATAGCTGCCACGCGGGATAGCTCTGCTGAATTTTCCTCCAAGATTAAATTGGTTGCTCAGATTCTTCTCACAGTCTTTTTATTTCCCGCTCCCAACAGTCCTTCACTTCCATACCAATGGCTTTGCATCATTCTCTTTCTTTTTCTGTATTTGTAAATCACAGTGTCCTCTTGTAGCAGATTTTTAACGGATTACTCAACAAAGGTAGTCGAGCTTAATAACAAAGCTGAAATGGGTCTTAAAGAAGTGCAATTCCTGCAGCATGATAAAAATGTATCCTATGAACAAGAATAAAACTCGACATACGCACCACCACCACCAAACTCATTGTAAAAGTTGGCAGGACCCACTGTTCCTGGGAGATGAGAAACCCTCCTGGGTCGGGAGTGAGTTCTGTGGTCACCGGCAGCCCTTCAGAATTGTCACAGCATGGAAGGGGATGTTCACACTGAATGGAGCTGAGTTGCTGGATAATAGGAGGTCCAAAGAGTGGAAAGATGTGGATGTTTAAAAATTCGTATAATTTAATGCAATGAGGGTATGATCTGCTGTGACCTCCTGTATAGCACAGACCATATGATCTCCACTAATTAATTGTACTGCCTAGAGTACAATAGCTCTGACTGAACAAGGGAACAAAATTTAGGCAAGGTTTTAATTTTTCATTAATTTTTTTCAGTTAGGGAAAATGTGCCCTGTTTCAGGGAAAATCTGCCCTGTTTTTAAGTGAATAGTAAGAAGCTATTCCCCATTTTTAAAATATGCACCAGTCTAAATTTATCTGGCTTTTGCCTGTTGCATCTTGTTATTCACTTGCTTTTTAGATTGAACATAAAGCCTGCAGACGTTTTTGTGGAGAGACCATGTTTGAAACCGCAGAGCCTTCCTATTACTAAATTTTCAAAAGATATGAGAATTGAACTTCCAGTCGTTTGGCACCTACAGTCTATAAAATAGAGGGAGCCTCTACCTCTCTAAAAAGTCCCTTGTGGAATTCCAGGGCTCTGTATTCATAGAGGGCACCTCTGGAGAAAGCGATGAATTTCCATGCTCTACCTAATCGGTCTCAAAGCTGTACATCACAGGCTGAGCAGCTCCAGATCCCCTTATGCACGCTGTACGAGGTGCAGGGGGCTTGCTGGCACGGTGCAGACAGAAATCCAGTGTGGATTTTTGCCTGTGGGATAGCAGTGACCACAAAGATCAGAGACATGAAGCTTCTGCTCTTTCGAGGCCTCCCGTAGCTCCCCGTATTCCCAGACAGACGTGTTTTGCGAAGACGCATCCCCTTCTATTTCAGTATCTCCCTTCTTTCTTGACAAAAGGTTTGATGGGCCGTTTTACATTCAGGATACCTCCTGGCCCTTCCATGGGGTTCCCCTTTGGAAGAGATGATTTCTAACAGTGTGATGTTTCAGTACCACCGCCGCTGAAAAAGGAGCATATGGGCAGTCTCAGCAACACTCAGCGCTGTGTAAGCTACAGCCCTGCTTACACACAGTTGTTGCTGGCCAGACTCTTGCGTTTTCCAAGACTCGCCTGGTCAAGGATAATTTTTCTGAGCGCTGTGCTAAAAGCCAGCTATTCAAAGCAATACCCTGCCTTGGCCGTGCTGGGTAATTTGCCACTGCTGGTACCAGTCATGGAGTCTGTGATATCATTTATGATATAGGAGTTTTTATCGCCTTACTCTGGAGGAAGGTCAACGCAGCAGTGAAGAAAAAACCATAACCCCCAAAACACCTTTCTTATACCCCTACCAGAGGTGCATTGGTGCTAAACTGAGGGCTGGTTTTCCCATGAAAATAGCTCCTAAAACAGAGGTTTGGGTCTTACCTGAAGCTCCCATCTTCCTGCTGTAGGTGTAACCATACAGGTGAGCACCGTGAGTCCCAGACGTTTTACGCTGCAACGCTGCAGAAGGCAGTGCCGGGGTAGTAGCTTTTTCTCAAAAAGGAGGAGGCGCGCCCGGATTTGGGATTGAAGAGGTCATCGGGAAAAGAGAGCTGGAGGAGCCCAGCCCAGAGGGTCAGTCAGAAGTAGCCCATACCTGGGTGGGCTGTTCGGACGCGCCGAGGTGCCACCTCTACCACTGCCTGTTAGTGACGAGTCAGCTCCGCTGGGCTGCGTCCCCCTGACTACGAATATTCTTACCTTTTCCCAGCTGCTCCATGAATATCAAACGGTTGAGTCCAGCTGATAAATTGGGCATATACAATTACGCTTACCTCTAAATAGAGAAATGCAACTCCTGTTTGAAATTCAATTATAATAATTGCAGCATTCTGAAAAAAAACCCAAAACATTAATTTCCTAATAAGAGATTACAGATTCCAAATTACAGCATCACATATGTCAAAACAGGAAATTTGAGGCAGGCAGGCCAAAGTGTGCTATTGTCTTTACAATTTATATTTACTTGCTGTAGATTTAGAATAATCCTTCTCTTCCCTCAGGTCTAGCACAGACAATTTATAAATGGTACAAAAATGATAAAGGCAGCAATAAATAATAATAATAATAATAATAACTGTGTGAGTGATGAATTATAAAACAGAGAGTGGAAAAGGGAATGAACCCACAGCATAGAAGCCAGTTTACAGGGCTGAGTACACAGTCTGAGTTATTTTTCTGGCATTATGACAATGAGGAACATGTATGAGAGTTTGCAAGCAGCTTATAACACAAATAATTTTGTTTCATGTTATATTTATAGGGCTTAGTTAAGAGTTTTTTAGTATCTATTAAAATCCAATGTGCAGATGTTTATAGCTCAGCTGTTAAGGTCTTATCCCTAAGGATCAATTGTTTTGGGTTCGTTGGGAAGAATTATTATTGTTGCTGTTGTTATTATTATTATTAAGAAGTTTAAATTGCTTAGCCTGATGTAAAGATACAGAGCTCAAAAGCTAAAGAGTTCTTGTTGTTCGGGAAAGAAGAGAAGGAAGGGCTTTTTATTCTTTAGGTTTTGTTTCAGACATTATTTCTACAACTATTTTATCTTACAAATCAATTGAATCTCTTTTCCTGTGTGTTTCAGTAGCCATTTTGTGTTCAGAGTTGCTGCAGCCTGTAAAAGAGAACAACCCCGGTGCAGTGTTATCGATATTGTATTGCTGGATCTTTGTGTGTGTCTCTGTAATTTAAAATAAAAATAATTTTCAGTTGAAATCACATGATTTGCTATAGGTCATGCTGTGTAGTTGGTGGAAGATGAGATCTATATTGAAAATAGGCATGATGTATTTAGGGCCTGATCCAAGTCTTAATGCTTTCTTCTGCTGCTGCTGCTTCTGCTGCTTTATTTCTTCTAAGACCAAAATTCTCTAAGAAAAATGCCCTATTATCCTGCACACTTTATAAACATATATAGTGAAAAGTAACCGCATACCATTTAATAGCCCAAATAGATGAAAAGCAGAGGGTTGACAGAAGCACAGACTAAGTGACTTGCCTGAGGTGATACTGATAGCCAGTGACAGAGTGGATCTTCTAGCCCAAAGCTATCTCTCCTCCATCAAGTTGCTTTTCAGCCTACAGTGAAGTATTTTTGGTGAGAGGTGAGTCAGATCCAAAGAATATTACTGGATCACTACCAGTTAGGTGGATATGGAGGGTTAAGAACCTGACACATAGGAAAAAGGTCAAAGAAGATACCTGATAGTTGCATTTCATAAATAAAGATAGGAGCATTTGAGCCAAATGAAATGTGTATCTTGAGAAAGAATATTTGAAATTCTTGAAATGCACCTATCTGTGGAATTAATTCAGTGGCTGTTCTTATTTAAATCCTTTTCCATTGTATCAAGCTTCCTTTGTGGCAGTATTTCCTAGCTGTTTCTTGTTTAATTCTAAATATTCATGACATTAATTCTATTTAAGTCCTGTGCTGTTATCTGAGACAAAATGTCAACATTTTTATGACAAACGACTGTATCCATTGCATACAGTGGAGTCCCCAAGGAACCTGTTTGTTGTGGCTGACTATCAATCTCTGACTGAAAACCTGATTGACACCAATAAAAGCTTGGTAGTTCTCATTTCCCCATTTAAAGTGATCCAAACAGCTCAATAGCCATCCAAGATCTATAGAGTGTTTTTAGCCTGTACATAATTCATCATGTCAATTATTGTGCTTTTTTAACTTCTAATTTTGGAATATCAGAACTTTTCCATCAGGTCAATAGAACATTCATTGCTCTCTTTTTGCCCTTTCCTCTCGTGTTTCAATCACACGGGACCGCAGGTTCATTTTGGGCCATGGAGAAGCATCTTTTCATCCTCTTTGTTTCCTGCCACAACCCTTTCTGTGGATTATTCTTTTTACTTTTTACTTGGCTCTATGAACTGTAAGCTCTGGACCTTCCAAGATCTGTAATACTCAGTTACATACAAAAGAAAACAAGTTGTTGCCTCCAACCTACTGATTCTGTTTTCAAAGTTAACTCGGTCGTCATTTAGTTTTTTGTCTTGTAATTTCTGTTTCTGGCAGCGATGAAGAAAGGAAGAAACTCTCAGACCCCAGACTGCAAATGTAAAGCTGACAGTAAAAAAAAACATTTAAGAGGAGTTCTCTGTGAGATACTGAGGTCAAAATTTGGCCATCTGGCAGATAGCAATAGACATGTGTGAAGGCACGCCAGGCACCTGCTGAAGGCAGATCTGCAATAGCAAAGTCTTCAAAGGTTTGCTTGCTGCTTCTCAGCCATTGCATGGTTTTCATTTGTAGCTTCTCTTATCGAGCACAATTTCTAAATGAGGATGGTTGCTTCACTTTAAGGATGTACAAATGACTTGCCCTCACCTGTCAAGCATGATCCTTGTATTTTACCAGGCCCATTATGAACGCAATCTTTCTGTCGAAAATTTGCATACCTCCTTTCTTGAAAAGTAATGACAGCAATTTCTTTCCCTCCGCTCACTTTCTGAGTGTCTCATTTAACAGCACCTGTGAAACCGGCAGGCGCAGAGATGAGAAGTGAAAGAGAGCAGTTGATTAAATCATCATCAAGTCGGGCCTCAGAAAGTCAATTCTGCTTCCCGTCTGCAATGATATCCTTTTATCTTAAAGTAATGAGCTATGGCACTTTTGCATCGGGTAATGCGATAAGTTCTATTAGCATGTTCCATTTGCTTCACAAGCAAGGGCAAGTCATTTCAGCAAGCTCATATCACTGCAATCAAAGCAATTGGCTTCACAGGCAGAGAAGAAAGAGGAAAGGCTCAGGGTGATTTTTATGGATCACAACACAGTGGAAAAAATAGATTCTTGTATTATTTTAACCCGTAACAGGCTTTGCTTCTTGTCCATCAGGATATTTTGATTTCATTAGCCTGTAAGTACCTGGAAGACTCAAATTCCAAACTGAACTCTTGAGCTGAGACCAGGAGTTCTGAAAAATAGGAACCTTTTCTTATACAGGTACACTGGCTAATGCACTCTTAGGCACTGACTTCATTAAACACCGATTAGTTTAAGTCTTTGCTATTGATTTAGTCCACCAGTATAAATGCACATTTTTATTATTATTTACTATTATTTATTTTGTGAACCCTGACACAGTACTCATCAGTTGAGAGGATGCTAAAAATGACATTACACGCTGCAAGTTGTCGTCATCAGTTGAGAGGATGCTAAAAATAACATTACATACTGCAAATCGTCTACAGCCAGAAAGGCAGGTAAGGAGGCAGCAAATGTACATTCAGAGTCCCAGAGGCAAAGGCATATAGTCATTTTTTCATACAGTATGAGGAACTGAGGCAGGGAGTTCGTCCGTCCATTGCAGAAGAGAAGGCCTTCCTAAAATTAAGATTCGGTTGTGTGTGTGGCCAACAGCTACTTGGTGCCCAGTTAGTCTAGTGCAGTTTGGATGCCTGACTTGCAGCAGGCACTTCTCTGAAGATGCTGAGCTGAGTAACTCGTGGCATCGTTAGCTTTCCAATGGCACATCTGGAAAGCCCGTTTAATCCTCCGCTGACATTGGTGGGAGCATCGTCCTGTACTTTGGGGATGGCTGGATTGGGCCTTAAGCACTTGTGGGATCACTGAGCAACGACACCATGAGGAACCCGTCGGGAGTGATAACTGGGGGAAAGAAGTTGCACTTTTCCAAAGGCTGCAATAACTTACCGGTCTCAGCTCAGTTTCCAAAGGAGAATGTGTTTCTTACAGGGCTGGTTTCTCATCATCCTTCTTTGGGGCTGCGCCTGGAGGTGACCGAGGATGTCGGTGGCGTGTCTCCCCCGGGCAGGCTTTGCGCTCCCGCGGGCCCTGCCGCCTCCCCCGCCGCCCGCGGGAAGCCCAGGCTCTCCCGCGCACACGTAGCTACGAGCGTTCCCCTTCGGGTGACACCCCTGGGGACACGGGGATTGACACAACAGAGTCAAACCTCAAAACAGGACTCATGTTTAGTTCTCCCTCTGGAGTGAAATCCCCATTCGCTTTACAAATAAGCTCACTGTGGTCTACTAGGAGTATGTGTACTACCCACCAGCTGCCAAGTGTATATGCACACCCTGTATAAATATAACGTGGATCATCTTTGTCACGGATAGTAATATAATCTGGTGTTTTCATTTTAATACTCAAAATACAGTTCTTATCAGACCGTTGTTTTGTTGATAGTGGAGCTAGGAAGAGCCACTAATTGTGTTGTTTTGCTATATAAAACAATCATAAAAGTCCTGGGAGTGAGGAATGAAAAAGTTAGAGCTGAAAGAGGTTCTAAGTTCTGAATATTTTTCCTGTAAGGGACCAAGATAACTTTAGATGTCCAAGACTGATACATTTCATCTGAAGTGGTTTGGCTAAAATGGAATTCAGATTAGAGGTCAACATTGCAATCTTTTGTCCAGACTAAGGTAATTTGTGTAAAATGGGACTTTTCTGTGAATAATCCGTAATTTTAGCTTTTGAGAAAGCAGACCTTAAACTTCTCAGACCATCTCTGTTTCAGAGTCATTCCTTACAGTGAATCACTGTGGATAATGGTGAAGAATTGCTAAGCAGACTGTGATGTTAACCAATTTGCGAGATGCTATATATAAGATTCCTTGGCAAGGAGTTCCATGCTGAATGCTACTTACAGGCAAAGTCAGAGATAGGAAAGAAAAAAAGTTAAATTCTTGCTCTTAGTTTCTTTGTGACTCTGCCTGTCTCCATTTCATCAATTAGAAAATTGCCCATTTATTCCCTGTCTGTGCCTCCTTTCATCTAGGAGATGTTTTTTTCTCCTTTTTTCTTGGAAGCAAAGGTCTAATTGTATAGCTAGAATATCATCTTTGCCCTTTCCAGGGCTGTCAGTTTGTCATTGGTGGATAGATGGACAAGAATATTGTAAATGTCAGAGTGAACATGGCTGAGGTCTGGGTTTTCCCTCATTTTCTTCAGATTTCTTTTCAGCAGACAGATGAGTAGAATCACTTTGTTGAGCGCTGGCGTTTCAGCAGCACTGACTCCTTTGGTGGCAATGATAAATGGATCCAAGATATGAAATAGCTGTTCCAGCAAAGTCCATTGAGCAGAATAGAGAACAATGCCCTCCTCAATGTCATTGTACATGATATATTCAATGATTGCCACTTTTTGCACAAGAATGTGTTCAATCAGCAAGGTACATAGAAATCCATAGCGTTGCTTCAGCCTGAATGAGCTGGTGAGGTGGCACAGACCTTTACTCAGCTTGATTCGGCCCAGACTCTCTCCAGCTATTAAAATGGGCTCAAATTATAGCTGTAACCTCATAGGGTGACTGATTTTTGAAATGTGGCATTGGGATCAGTCTCATTCTGCAGATGCTGTGGGAGATGTGCTGTGCATTTTAACTTGCGCTCTCTCCAGCTGGGGCTGGATTTGGGAGGTGCAACTAATCTTTAGCCCAATCCTCAGTTTTCCTTTTCTTTACAAAACACAGCAGCAATTCAGCCTCAAATGGGAACTGGAACATTCTTTTTCCGCCTCTCACTGCAGTTACATGTGTGCATACTCCATATTGCAGGGAATGCATCCTACACTTTCACAGCCAGGACTGATACCAGTAATTTCGAAGGTTTAAGCTGGGGCAGAAAGAGGAGCTTTCGTTTTGCTGGTACAAAGACCTTAGAAGTTTCTGTGTTCCCTCCTCACCTGGGATTGATTTTAGGAACAACTATTTGAATTTTGACTGCAGCGTATGTATGAAAACGCAAGTTTGTAGGTGACAGATTCTGATTTGCTCTTCTTGAGCATAGAGTTGCAGAAATACTGCAAAAAGAAGCTTGAACACTTGGCACGTGTGTGTCAAGGGACGTGGTGGCTGGTAGCCTACACGTTTTAGTTATTAATGTGTTTCAACAGTTTAAGTGATAACTATGGCCACTTTGAGGAAGTCATTCTCACTCTGGTCTCGTTATTGCTCCTGATTATATAGAAATTAGAAGCAACCTTAACGTTTCTTTATATGTCCTCTAAAAATTTTATTTGTGGAGCTAGGTTTGAGGAAGCTTTATATATCCCTTGCTCTGGGTTTGGTTTGTAGTCCTGTAGTTCCTTTGGGAAAACCATGAACAGTTGCTTCTGCCCAGTACAAGACTTTCAAAAGCCATTTTGAAGGCTCTACGCTCTGAGTGGTCCTGTCAGGCTGTGGTGTGAAAAGATCTCGCAGCATTTTGTGCCATGCTCGTTTGAAAACTTGGCCGTACGTGGGAGCTGTGGGTGCTCAGCAGTTTTGCTAATCTGGCTTTCATTTCAGTGCCTAAATGAGAGCTAAGGGCTGGTTGGTTGGGTGCGGTTTTGATAATGTAGGCCAGCTTTTAGAAATTTGGCTGTGGGCTCTTCTCAAGCCTGGCCCTGAGTGACTGCAGTCAGTTATGACTTGCGTTCAGCGTGGAGATAGTAAGTGCCTTAAGCCTGAGAATCAGAGAAAGAAACCTCTGTTCAGGTGTAAAATGTGTCTGCAGCCTCCTTGTCCTGATTTGTCACATTATCACTCACAGCTTCCAGTGAAGCTAGTGGCAGTTATCCAAAAATCAGGTCATGCTATCTCTGAATGATATTTCCAGTTATTTGGAGAATATTCCGGTGCAGCGTGTGCACAGAGCCACGGTTTGCTGAAACAAGACATGGGAGAACACTGAAAAATTATCATTTTGTAATAGGCACGAAATACTGAAAGTCAGCTCAAAGCAGAAGGCCAGCACAAAGCATTTGCATCACTTCAATTCCAAAACAGTCTGGTGCTCTGACAACCACAAAGCACTTAAATCATTTTACTTTCTTCTGTGGCCCTGCGAGGTAGACAAAAGCTAGAGGAATTGAGGAATTGAGGAATTGAGCAAGCAATGCAGATGCAAGTCTTCAAATTGACCAGTAATTCTGAATATCAACTTCATGGTTGTCAGTTTTGGTTTCAAGACCTGTTCTCCAGAAGCGGTTAGCGGTAAGCCTGCAGAAGGTGGAAACACCTTGTGCTTCAGCACCTCTGGGAAGAAAATACATCCAAAAATGTAAGTGAGCACATCAGAGCAAGGGCCACCGGGGAATGCGTGTGCAAGTGCAATGCCTGGAGTGTCTAAACAGCAAAGTAGTCTCAGGCATGCGAAGAGCGTACAGTTGCTCCAATGCAGTTTCCAGCCTGAGCAGCAAACCTCTTCCCCTCTTCTGCAAGTCTTTTTGGAGTTAGCCCTGCGCATAAATTGTCTGATTTTTTCCCATGAACGAAAGGAAATCCACATATCTAATCCTCGGGGAAAATTCAGTTTGACGTGGCCATGCAAAACATCCTCATGCAATGTGTATGCCTGCCCGCAAACACACAGGTGTACACCCGCGTGTAAATACGGTCCCAGTGCAGTGCATAAAGCTCTTTCCTCCTGTCCCTCTTTTTCTTTCACACAGCTTGTCCATAAAATTCTGCTCTTGGAACAGGACAGCACCGCTGGACGGTGGGTCTCCCTCCCGCGCACCTCACCGACAAAACCCCTTTATGAGTGAAATAGATGCCTCGTGTGTGCAGGACTCTGGCACGTTACAAAGTGTATCTGGAGCCAGGCTAGGCAAACGTTAGGAGCTGTTTGCTGAGCGCGTTTATTGCCTTTGCATAATTTATGAGCTGGAGGGGTTTGACCATCATTCGTCTCTGCCAGAGGCTGGCACGGAGGGCTCTGGAGGATGGAGCTGTAAATTGGATGGTGCGCTCCTGCTGAGCTCACAGCAAACTCCTCGGGTCAGTATGGGAATTTAATACCAGGAATGGAACTGTTTTCTCAGAGTGCCATGTGGGCCTCCGTGCAGCAGAGGCTTTTTTGGCAGCCGCAGTGACTGGCCAAATCGCGAAGCTGTCAGTCACTGGGCATGTTGTGAAGGGAGCCTGAGCATTTTTAATCGGCTTGGCATCCGTGCTGCTTCCATAATGGACACCAGTAGGTCTCAGTCCTTCGCCATATGCTTAACTCTGGAGACAAGGTGCTTCTGGGTATAGCAGTAATTATTTGATGTGGAATTAAGCGGACCTTGAAATTAGAACTGGACTGTCGGAAAGCAGGAGGCTTAACACTTTGATGGAAATAACTTCCCACCGACATCGCTCTGTGCACTTTCTCCGCAGATTCACTCGGATGTGGGTAGCTGTTTTGCTGGCAGATTCAGATGTCACTGCTGGCAAATACTCTTCTCCCCAAGTACCTCCACACTGCAGAAAACACAAAACCCTGAGCTCTTTCCAAGCTTATGAGTGGGGAGAAACTTAATCCACAGCGGAGGAGAGATTCTTTAAACCAGACAAAAAATGGTGGGGGAAGGAGAGGCTGCAAAGCGCTGTGAGCACCGCCGGGTCAGCGGACACGTGCACGTCTGCCCCAGCGGCGGGCGCGGATGGCATGTTAAAACCCTCTCAATCCTGCTGCTGAGAGAGAATCATTCCTGCCCGCTTATAGAGCCACTTCCTACCTCCTTCCTCTCTCCTTTGGATTCAGGTATTACAGTCAGGACTTGTGCTGGAGGTTGTCTGCAGGGCGGGCAGAGGACACAGACAAACGGAGCAGTTGGTTCTGAGCTCCCGGTTTGGAAAGATGTAAGATGCGTCGTGCGTTATAATGCGTCCTACCAGATAGAGCACACGGCGCGGGGACCCCGGGACTGCCGGGCCCTCCCGGCCGTAACCAGGCAGCGGAAGAAAGTGCCGTAGCCCAAAAGCTGAATTTTGCCAACAACTGTAAAATAGAGATAGTAAATGGGAAATCTGTGACATGCTGTGATTTTTGTGGATGAAAATCCATGTGAGTGTTTGCTTTTTTGTAGATGTAGGGCCTTGCGTTGCAAAATATCATACGTGTCGTCACGCTGAAGTCAAAATGCATAATATTTACAGGGTGTGAGTACTTTATATAAATACCATGCTGCTCTAGAAATGTGCGGTTTTCTTTTTGTCAGTTAAGTATGCTTTCTTCATTAACTTGATCATTGTGTGAGGGTTTCAAAATCCAACCTAAAACTGTCTCAGATCTTTGTGTTCCCTCTCATTTGTTTGTTAGCAGAGTATTTAGGTGCAACTAGTGCTATATAAATCGTTGCAATTATTAAATAAATTTCACTTCCATTTCTATTCGGAATTAGCTGAAAGCAGGTTGTAATTTTATCTAGCCTTCATTTAAAATTATTTGAAAAATGCCTAGAAATAGTTCTTAGCTTTAATTTGTTAGTATGTAGCTCATTGGTGTGGGGAAGGCACCTTTTTGCCCCTGTACTGATGAAGACAAGGAAAAAACCAGTGAGGCAAAAAAGTTCTAATTAAAGAACACAAGGAGGATGACTTGATTTGTGCAAATCAAATACATATATTTGTGGGTGTATTTGGCTATGTCTGTTCACATCCCACTGCATAGTTAACTTTTGGAATTCACAAAGTATAACTAATTTCAAAGCCATTTGGTTGTCTCGTGAAAATACTCAAAGCTGCATTTAACAGGGTATGAATGCATAAAGAGCTTAACCGACTGCTGTAACAACATGACACAATCAGCTAGTCCTTGGTTTAGTAAAGCCTGCTTCTCCTGTTTGGTGATCTTAGGCTTTCCTTCGAAACATCTGCCATTAGCTCTGCAGAGGTATGAGTTCATCCTTGAATGATACAGACAATTCAGTCCTCTAGAATCTAAAATTGTAGTGTAAAAAAAATGAGAAGGAGGTGTTTTCCTCATTCTTCTGCCGTAGAGGTAGCGAAGTGTGACCACTCCATAGTTACCCAGAATTAGGTGGGATGAATCAAATCTGTGTCTGAGAGAAGCAACTAGGTGCAAGTGAGTCGCGTGGTCCTTACAGTCCTATTTCCAGCACAGCTTTTGTACTTCTAGCTAATATAAATGTGTTTTGGGCTTCTGATGCTTATCTGTACACTGAAGCTTGATTCATTTAGTCCTGCAGTACTTTACAATAGTAAAAGTTATTAAAAAATTGAGCAATGGCACTTGATAAAAATCAAGACCCGCTAGTGTTACTGCTCAGCATTTTATAGTATTGTAAGTGTTTACTATGATACCTGGGCTACTCTTGAATTACAGAGAACCTCAATTAATCGATTAATTTGGCACTTTCTTGCTTCTGCTCAGAATTCTTCAGTTCAGCAGCGGTAAGCAAAGACACAGGGTGAACCCTCCTAGCAGTCCCAGAAAACGGTAGCCTTGCAAATGCTTCTCTTCTGGGATAGAGCCTTTGAAGGCGACGTATTGGCAGGCAGTATGAGAAATATTGTCCATCAAAAGAAAACAAAACATCCCTCTGATACTGTTTTTCTTCTTCCCTGACCCAGTTTTTGGAGTCTAAATGTGCTCATGCACCATCAGCTCCTGTGCGTGGGAATTACACTAACAGAGGGCATTGCGAACGGCTTTTGTTGTTTTCAGTGCAATTTTTTCATAATTCAAACACACAAATGTATCGTCTTCAACAGTGGGGTGGGAGAGGAATTCCCTCCCGTACAGTAATTGAGCTTTTTCCTAAACGTACCAGATTTGATGCCATAGGGTTTATGAGTGCTTCAGCCGTCTTGTTCGTAGAAATCTTTCAATTTTTAGCTGTAGCAAGTTTCTCTTACCTGTTCTTTTCTTCTTTCTGTCTTTCAGTGTGACAGCGACAGTGATCAAGAAGAAAAGGTAAGAAAGGAAATCAGTATGGGAGCAAAAATGATTTGTTGGATTTATTGGATTCACTTATTCCTCTTATTCTATTATTTATTCAAAGTTTCATTTTGGATTCGTCTAAAGCATTTCTATACAAATAAAAGACTTTGTTTCCTTTAATTTTGGCACAAAATTTGACCTCCAAGGAAAGAATATCTCAGAGGCTACACATTTCATCTTTAAGCATATTGATGCCACGGTTTGTGTGGGTTGTTTATGAACACCAGTCTCACTACCAACGCTTTATATGGCTACATTTTCCCTTGGGAAGTTCTAACGGCAACCAAATATGTTTGTTACAGTCACATTTGCACTTTTTAACAGTTATTTAACCACTGTTAACGCCTGTTTTGCTTCTCTGCAGGCAAGGGTCTTTAAACTCACATTGAAGTGTTATGGTTGATATATATATCTCTCTCTACATGTTTTTTTAGAACCAATATTTGGAAACTGTCCATTTAAGTCAAGTGACCACAACCTGATGATAATTGTCTCCATAACTTCGGGTTTGTAAGTGGAAAAGGGAAGAATATCATGCTGAAAAAGAGTCAGGCACTGATCTCTAATGCTGTTTATTGTTTAGAAGATGAATAGCAATGAAGAACTAGTATTCACACTGATGCACATTTTTATGTCTTATTTTATGTTGTGAACAAACTAACATCTACCTTCCTTCTTTGGCAAAAAGGAAATAATCATTGTAGAAAAACTGTTCTAATTTTTTTATTTCCAGGTTGGATTTTGCGGTTTTCATTTGTATGTTGAGCCTTAAGGGACGTTTGTATATTGTAATCACTTTTGCCCCTTTCGCTGGATAAATTGGGGGATGAAAGTTGGGGGGAGGGTAAAGTAATGCCAGAAATCATCGTTCATGTAATAACATTGAATTGTTTAGAGTTTCATGAGTCGTTCTGTTAACTAGCTCCAAGTCAAGCCAAGAAGAAGAGAGATGACCATGCTGGTGTGCAGCTTATACAACAGAAAAGAACAAATATGTGGTAAAATCTACAAGAAAATAATGAATACAGAAATCACCTTTCATTAATTTAATCAGTTTTCTACACGATTTGTGTAGCAGAAAGCAAAGAAAAATTTCAAACATTCTGTACATAACCACCAATGCTTTGCCCTTCAGCTTTTTCAGTAATTTCCCAAGTAGAGATTTTTTTCCTCATGTTTCTGAACAGTTTGCTAACTGTGTTAAAGAACCACTGTTTACTTTGAGCTGCAGTGATTTCCCTTTCATAAGGGAACTAATCACTGGAGTTAATCAGTGTGACAACAGAAAGGGGAGGTTTTGTTGAGTTTTTGCACAGAATATTAACCTGCACTTTTAGATATGAATTTTTAATGCATTACATTCCATCCTGTGAAGTGATTATTCATTTTCAGGATGTTCCTTATGCAGTGGAAGATGATAAACTGAATTTCAGCTCCTATGTTTATGGCACCCAGAACTAGAAGTGTAATTTCCTGCCACTGCTGCATTTACGGTGCTAAACCTCTGGCAGTTTCACAGTATTTTTCTCTTACAGCACTCCTGTACAAAAAGGCAGAGAGGCAGCTTTTTGGGATGGTGGTGGTGTGCTGGTTCGAGATAGCTTCCGCAACACAACACAAGAGGGACTCAAGATTGTACCTCACACAGAAGATCCCAGTGCTTGTGCAGGAAGGATGTAAAATCCAGATGTGTATTTCATCTCTGTTTTCTATATTTTGTTTTCCCCCCTCATGAAATGAGATTAAGCGCAGATTCAAATATCCCTAATAATTTAGTGCTTTTCAAATCCCAGAACCAGACCCAGCTTTGAGCTTCATAGCTCAGGCCCAGCTCTGAAAGACAACAGCTAACCCTGGCGTATTTATTCAGCCTGTGCTGGCAGCCTAGGCAAAGATCTAAAGGCCTTGTTCTGCTGTTAATTTGAATTCAGCATATGTAGCCTGTTATAAAATGCAAGACATCATCATTTGAGCAGGTCAAGCATATTCAGATGAAGACAAATGGTGCTTATTTGATTTCCTTAAAATCAGGAAATGAAAAAAGTGCTCTCTGGAGAAATCATGTTCTGCCTGACTTAGATGATAGACCAAGGCATGTACCCCAGATAAGAACAGGCGCTCGTCGTGCGGTTTTTATCTCTGAAGGACGGTCGGGACTGTCAGCTCGCTGACATGTGCATTATCCATGTCATTTTAAACAAAGTGACCTGTAGAAAAGTGCACTCTGCCGTGACATGATAATGGGCTGTTGGATGACAGGTAAAGTACACACTATAAAGGAGGCTGTGCGTTATTCCTTTGTTTAACTGACAAGTAGAAACTTCTTTTCTTCAGACAGGCAGGATCTTTTAGATCTCTTTCAATAGGACCCGGAAGATTTTTGAATTTCTGTTTTAAATAAAATAACATTTTTAGGACCAAAAATTCCTCTGAGCAGAATGCACTGGGAGAAGTGAGGGTGCCAAACCTCTGTGCAAGAGGTTGATCGTTTCATAAACAGTGCTCAGCACCCTCAGTTTTCATTAATAATCATAGGAGCTGAGGGTACTCAGCAGGATTAGAAGTTTTAAGATCTTTGACCCAAATGTCTTATATCATGATGGGGGTATTAGCCTCCAGCTGTGGAGCTGTTCTAGTAGTGAATTGTCAAATTGCTCTTGGTCGGTCCTAGGTCAATGTATTCTGAGGATTGTGGAGTTATTCTCCTCCCACCAGAAGCATCTTTGCCTGAAATGTTTCTGGGAAGAGGAGATCTACTTTTCTTTAGGACTATCTCTTCCAGATTTTGATATCCTGAAGTATTCAGCATGTACGGCATATTGCTGCAGGTGAATGCTGTACTTGCTGTTCAGAAAATGGAAGGGAAACAATTTTGCTTCATTTAGGATTTTTGAGGGCAAACCCACACCCACTTTCCCTTCAGTGTGCCTGGGAAATAAGACATCCACGAGAGGTGGAGGTAATGCAGGACAGGTACATATTTCTGCTAGAATAAATAAGACCTGGAATCCAGAAAGATAGACCAGTGCCTTTGAATAAAAAATGGCAGATCAGGATGATGAAAGGTGTGTGACAGATCGAGGCGGCTGAAAGACGAGTCGGTTCAAGCATGACTCGATGGGCCACAGTGAAGTAGGAGAACGCAGGAAGGAGCAGGACCTGGGAAGCTGAGGAGCAGATGAATAGTGAGTGGTGACAGAGTAGGAAAAGTAATGCCTCCTAGATTGTTAGTATTATTTTTCTCCCCACTTGAATATGTATCTATCTGGCTGCGTAAATCATTGTTGATACCTGATCTCCGTTAGGTGGTGGCTGTGCCTCCAATCCATCTTCCCTAGCCTTTAATTGGGAGCCGACAGACAGAGTCCCTTTCTGTCTATGCCTGCCCTCAAATGAGACATTTCTCCAGAGGTTTCTCTGGAAGACAAAACAAGGATATTTAATTGAAAAATGATCCAACCGCTGCTTAGCAGTACCGTAGCTAAGGCTGTGTCAGCATCTCAATTTGAAATGACATGTTGTGGGTGGATAATTTATCTATTTATATAGATTCACGCTCCTTCATTCCAGTTTGGCACATAGTACTGGACTGGAGCATTCAAGGTAGGCATTTCGCTCTCCTGTCGCTAAAAAACCTGAAGAGGTAGCAAGCATGTCTGAGGAGGGAGAGTATATTTGGAGGACTTGCATCAGAATGTGAAGCTCTAATTCTTAGAGAGATGTCATTTTCCATCCTGGGATCCTTTCAGCAAACGCCGCTGGGATTTCTTACTGAGTCAGAAAAAAGTATGGATCCCAGGGGGACTCAGATTTTCTCCATTAAAAAGTCTGTCAGTCTTACTCTTTGAGCAGGTCTCCAGAGCTGATATTCTGAAATTAGGGCAAGCTATTGCACAGCTGACAAATTTAAGTGCAACTGTATTATCTTCTGATATCCAGATACAATCTTTAAAATTATACCCATGGTGATTAATATAGTGTTAAAAACATTAATGCAAATGCTTAATTCGTCTTCTGGAAATAAAAGGAAGTCCTGTTTTGAAAAGACTTACCAACAGCTTTCATAAGTAAATCAAGTGCTAAAGATGAGGTGAGGAGTAACGTCCTTTTTTATTTGCCCTCTCTACCGTTTCCGCTCACCATTCTGTTTGTTTAGACTGATTTTAAAATTAAGGCTCATCCTGAGGCACTTCCGTGATTTTTCACTTCTTAGGAAAATATTTCGTTGATCAAGGGGAACTGCTCTGCAACGTACACAGAGCTGTTACTTACGCCTGATTTAAGAGGAGGAGAGGCCTGCTTCTTGCTTGAATTTTATCCAACTTGGATACGGTGTGCAACTTAAAAAAAATTACTGTAATTGATGACGTCGTTGTCTATATATCTTAGTAGTACCCAGTCAGTTCTCTCTTGATGAGGCTCTTCAATCCCATTAAAATGTGTTCTTCCAGGGCCCGGCAGCGTCTGGCCGGTTACGGCTGCAACGCAAGCGCTGCCGAGCGTTCCTACTGAAACGCGCTTTGCTTTGGGTGGAGTTTGTGTAGGATGCAAAGGGAGGAACGAGATCGGTCAAGCTGGTGGCTAAATGTGCAAAGCATTGGCACGTGGCATATATTTAAAGATGTCCCTGCTCACTGCGGGGGTGTTGGACTAGGTGACCTTTAAAGGTCCCTTCCAACCCAAACTATTCTGTGATCCTGTGGTCAGAGGGGAAGAATAGCAAAGCTTACCCCAGCTTGGAGGGGATTACGATGAGGTGGGTGTTGACTTACTTAAGAAGTCTGTGCTGGTGGGAGCATGTTGCTTGAGAGACTGTGCCATTGAATGCACCGTGAAGCTGAAGAATGATGTTTCTTGCATCAGAATGCTTTTAATGATGATGCTAATACATCTGATTGCATATAAACCAGCTAGGAACCAAAGGTTATGGCATGGAAAAGATCATAAATCACTCTGGTATACTCACATAAAAGGAATGGTTATTTGTGTATATCTACACACATAGAAAAGCATTCACACCTGCTCCCTGTGTATGTTTCTGTAGTGCTTTTGGACAATTATTTTGTGTATGACCTTTGGAGAGAGATTTTGGAGTAGTATATTGGCAGACGTGTGTCGCCCAGTTTAGTATGTAGACTGTATTTCAGTGTTCGGTAGTTAAATACCCACACATACAAGTGTTTATATATTTGTGCCTCTGTGTGTGTGTGTGTGTGCATTTCTGTATAATTGGCTTTCCAATGTGCTTCTGACTACATTAAAAAAAAACCACACAATTTTTAGCCCAGGTTTACAAACTCAACTGGTTTCAGTAATTATAAATACTCTATTTATTATAAGAGGAACTTGGGATGGGCTTACTTAAAACCGTGCCTTTCAGTGCCTCTGAATAAATGCAAAGTTCATTGGTCATGAACTTCAGGAGCCATTTCCTCCCTACCCTCCAGATCTGAAGTGTCCTGCCTAGTTGTGTCTCTGCCGAATAAAGAGAGCATCATTTTCAGCTGTGCTGGCCCACGTGTCAGTGCTGTTCTGTTGTTCCCTTTTCTCCGAAACACGCGCAGGGCGCAGCAAATTGTCCTTTCTTTGGAAACAGAAAGAACCCAAAGCAACCCCACCATAAACTGTAATAGAAAACCTAAGACCAAGGTAAATAGCTGCTTTGCACAGGACTGCCTTCTGTAATTCCGTTGCTGGAAGTAAAAGCTCTCTCATAAATGGATTAAATGGTGATGAAATTGCTTTATGCCATCTTATACATTACAGAGGATGACATTTATAGATGGGTGGAAATCACTCTCATGTGGGCAGTTGCATCAGTTTGGGATTTTTTAGTGGGATGCTTGGAAGCAAAACTGTATTGGCAATATTTTTCCCCTCAATCCTAGGAGGCATGAGGGAAGGAAGAGTGGAAGAGTTTGGGTAGCACTTGAAAGAAAAACGTCCACCTGGATGGTGCCAGGGCTGTAGCAGATAGATAGCTGGGAGCCAGCTAAATTCTTATATGGCCACCACCATGGCCATACAGTAATAGCTGTACTCTTCTTACTGTCTGAGAACTCAGCCAGGCTTTCAGTTTGGTGTTTATGCACTGCTGGAGTATAGATAATAAATTATAATCTTCCTGGTCTGAAAAGCGTTGGTCATAGAGGGAACTCTCAGCGTTTATTGAGCTATTGAAAGAAGAGCGTGTCATCAGACTTCATTTTCTCATCCCGTCCTCTACACTTTCCAACTCTAGGTGCAGGTGTATGAAGACTGGGGTGATTTCTAGAGGAAAAACTCAAAATGTAAAGCGTGTCATCTCCAGGCTAGCGAGAGAGCCTGAGAAGCACGTGTGTCCCCTCAGGTCGTGCGGGGCGTTCCGGGGCACTCCCAGCCGGGGAGCAGAGGGGTGCAGCCAGGGCAAGGGGAGCTCCCGTGGGGCTGCAAGGTGCTGAGGTTCGGGAAGGGGGGCTTGGCTGCGAGACGGGGCTGGACTTTTATGTGGGAGCTTCAGCAGGCGTTCGTGGTGGGAGCCTTCTGTCTCCAGACCGGACCTCCCTGGGGTAGGGGGGTTTGTGTGGCAGGTTACGGATGGGAGAAAAAGGCTGCGTAGCTGTCGGGCCCGTTCAGCCCTCTCCTGGAAGGGCAAAAGGATTATTTACGATAATAAGAGGGAAGTGAATTCTTGAAAAAACTCCTTGGATGGTGGATACCAATGTGTTCAGCAAACAAGGCTCCATGGGGAAACAGTGGCTGAGAACCCAATTTTAAGCAATTACTTCGGGTCATGGGATACTGATATCTTACTGTTTGCAATGTATTTATTTTGGCTAAGGATAGGATTAGAGAAATAGTTTCTCAGTATTATTCCTAATACTGTTTCTGCAAAGCCAGGATGTTTCCCATCAGTGCGATTTATACTGCGTATTTGTACAGGTGTTGTCTTTTTAACTCAGGAAAATGTAGCACCTTAAACTTGCCCCAAGGGTGAAAGATCACCCAGACTTTACATGCTAGCAATGCTCAGGCAATCATGAAGTATTTCTTACTGTTTAAGGCCCATTAGGAGGAAAGATAAGGATCCTTTTTATTCATTTGATGTGCCGCATAGAGGGTCCCTACAGCTAGAGCAGTAATAAAATCGGAGCCAAGCATGTTCGTTGTAAAAGATTATGCGTTTGCCACTAAGGAGAGCGAACATGTTGTTTACAGGCGTGGGTACGTGCTGGCTGTGCCACGGCGCTTTCAGCCCGTGATTTGTCCTGTCCTTTATCATCTTTGTCACTCGGCAGCATGTTGTCACAGGTAACGTATCACTCCTCGCTCCCCGTACCCTCTCCTCCTTCCCCCGCCCGGCTCCCCTTTCCTTTTTTTTGTACCCATTTCGTGTAGAAAATTTGTATTTACTTTGGGAGTGTAATTTGTTCCTCATGGATAATGTGACCCTTAGCGGAGCTGGATCATGGGTTAGTTGAAGTGATATTTTCCGCTAATGGTAGTCGTACATCATTGCTGTCAGCTCGGGTTAGGAGGCAAGCACATTACAGCTCCATTTTACCTCTGCAGGCATCTGGGATTATTTGCCATAACTGAGTATGACATGACCGCACTACAGAGTGCATTAAAATTTTACTAGCTTCTCAGGCAAGTTCCTTGGCTCCAGCCTGCCTTCAGGCAGGCGTAATGATGGATACCTCTAAGGTCCTGACTTGCTGCACCAAGGATACTCAATGTCAATGGCCCAAACAGGTTTTGCTCTCCCCAGGGCTTTAGACCATCTTCTGGCCGTTGAGTAAACGATCAAGGACTGAAACCCAGGGAGGCTGGCACAGATGCGCCCGCCGCTCCTCCCCGGCCATGCGGTGCTTGCTGGCTCAGGCACTGTCGCATCAGTACCTTAAAATACCGCTCAACCGTCAGGTTTTTTAAAAATATCATTTGCAAGCTATCTTATGTGAATAAAAATAAAACCATTGTATGAAAATTAAAATTAATAGCAATAATACCCAGGAATGTGGAGTATTAAATCACAGGTGAGTTTTAAATGTATGTGTGTAACGGGCATGTACCATGGTAATATGCAAATATACCAAATGCTCATGCTACATTTGTACGTTCACGTTGCCCTCTATTTTATGCTTTATGCATGTGTGCGGTATGCAGATTCGTATATACACCTGTAGCAGCACATAGGTGTATTCCTTATTTTAAATTTTTATTATTTTTGTATAAGCAATTACTGTTCTCATACAGGATCTTAGAATATCACCTATGGCATATATATACATGTATATTATTTTGCAGCCTGTGTTTTTATGTGTACATGTGCATACTGTGAAAATAATAGGCATTATTTTCATGGAACAGATCTGTTTACATAGATGTACATTATTTACGACGTGTCTGTTTATGTAGATTGACATTCAAAATTAGAGGTATAGCTATACAGAGAAATGTGTATTAAGGAAACTTAGGGGAGAGATGAAGTTGAATATAGTAGTGGTTTTAAATGCTTCTTGAAAAAGCATAATATATGCCCCAAGATCATTTTATTGCAGCCTCCTAGTGGTTTTATAAATATCTACAATACACGTATGTGCTGCCCACAAGCTCTCCTCCCCACAGCAGCTCTCATGTCTGTAATACTTTCAGGCAAAAGGTACGTAATTACAGAGAGTATTTCTGTAAGGTAAGTAGGTGTTGTGTGTGTTTGAAATCCTAGAAGTCGTTCTCTTCTGTCCTCATTGTGTGTGAACGAGCAGATGGAGGAAGAATGAAAAAAACGTGGGTTTGCTTGCTTAGCTTTTTTGGCTTGTCTTCCGAAGTGTTTAATTGCGTTCACACTCACTGGAGGCGAGAGGAGGGGATGGGGCTTACCGCCGCCCGGGCTCCTCAGCGGCATGTTGTCCGGCTTCAAGCCCCACGACCGCCCATCGTGCCACCCCGGGCGCGCTCTGCCTTTTCTGTTCCGCCGAGGGCAGAGATCTGGGATGTGATGCTGGTTTTGACAACTTGGTATTTTGTTTCGGTATAATGCGTTCCTGGCGATGAATCTTTCCGTCTTTATAGCAAAACTTGGAGCCAAACTTTGCTAGGCCTGAAAGTTTTATCTGTGTGTAGATTGCAGGGTTTGATCCTCCGTAGGGGAGGAGAGGGGAAGGAGAGATTAAAGATTAAGGCTGCCGATGTGCTCAGTGCTATACGAGAAACAGAAGAGACAGCGTCAAGACATCTCTAAGGATAACATGCAAATTCCTAAAGCCTTCCCAGCAGCTTAGATCACGATAAGAAAGACATTCCAAATGATAGATGCTTTTGCTTGTTCACGTTTTAGTGTTACATCTTTTTTTTATATGTAGCAAAACTTTTATCAAAGCAGTTCCGTGAACATCGTTAGAGTACGTGGGAACGCCAGGCAACATCTCATTTTCAGGGTGCCACCGATGCAGAAGTAAGTACGATCACGGTGTGGTGTTCTGATCTCCCATGTAACTAGAGTGGAAATTTCAAGTCAGTGCAGGAATAGGTGTGTGTCTGCGTGTGCACGCGCTGTGCGTGCGCGCGCACGCTCTCCCTATCTCTGAAATCCAGCCTTTGGAAAAAAGTTAGCCTGGGTGATGTGGGTTTAATATTTAATTTAGACTGTTTGAACTGAGGTGCTCTCTCAAGAAAACTGCAAGGTATGTCTTATTTTGCACAAGTGTCTGTAAACCTTCCACACAGAAACAAGATTAGATATTGTGAAAGGAAATCTATGTACTGAAACATTTCTTGTGATCAATGTACCTATATATAACTATTTGTTGATTAGATACATGCTTTATATGTGTGTTTGGGAGTAGGTATTAATGAGCGTGCACGTACGGTATGTGTGTACGGAGACAGAGAGAAATTCAATCTGTGGATCTTGGAGTTTGGCCATGTCCAAACATATCTAGATTGTAAAAAGTGTTTCCTTAAGGACTATATGTTAATGTATGTTATTCAAGTATAATATTCATACACACTTTATGCTATTGAATAACATCTGTTTTTTATAACAAATCAGATTTTCTAATCATGTATGAGGCATGCTCCCCATTCCTGAATGTCTGTTCTCACATTTCCTTGAAAGGAAAAAAAGTCTTAGGCTTGAGAACTGAGAAGGTGAGACATTTCTTAGGAGTTTTCTTTAGAAAGAGAAGAAAAAAAATTATATATTGAAGTTATGGTAATTATTTCATGTTTTTAAGAGTCTTGGAGGCCACAACACATGTAACCACCTCAGGTTTCTCACAAACATATCCAAGGACAGGCTTGAAAACAAGGAGACAGGAAATTAAATGCATGCACCACTGAATTGAGAGGGATTCCAGCAAGTACCGCTTTGGTTTTCTGCATATTTCTCTCCATATGGCTCAGCACTAATAAGGCTATTGTGGACTTGGAAGTGGTAAAATACAGCTACTGTGTATCTCTTAGATTCCAGAAATTCCCCAAACAGGGTAAAAGTGAGTAACACGTGGTTTGAATTAGGGTTGGGCCTACAGGTACCAGCAGAGTAAGGCTCTTTCTGGACTTTCATCTTTCTGGTAATCCAGTGCAGGTTTTGCATAACCTCTTCCTCCCTCTTCCTTCACGGTACCCTCAGACAAGATGACGCCTGCTCCGAAAGTCTCTTTGCCTGCGCCTTGCTATGTCACCCTCGACTGAAGCCCTGGTTTATTTGTAGGAGGGATAAGCCACCGGGCTGTAGTGCAAGACCTCAGGTTATCTACTTCACATAGAGACATTGTGAGAGTCAAGGGGCTGTAGTTTTAAGGAAAGCAGATGAGCAGACAATGAGGACGTTATAAATGCTTGACAGTAACGGAGCGCCTTACTTAGCTGGTGTATTGGTAGGTAACTCCACGTACGTGTTGCAAGCACCTCTGAAGGACACCACACATGAAAATAAGGAAAGGTCAAAAACATACTTAACTTCAATTCGCCAGGTTCTCCCAGGCCCTCAAATTAACACCCACCATGAGCTGGCTACCGGTCTCCACACTGAGAGCTACTGGTGGGAGGTGAGAAATGTGGAAGAAATAGCTTAAGGTGAACCTGACCTGCTTTGCTTTGAAAATGAGAGTCAAATTGTGTGCGTTGGCTCTTGAAAGCCTTTCTCTGAGCTCTGTTTATGGTCTGGATTCAGGTGTTACAAAGATGCCTGCTTTGTAATTTCCGTCTAGTAGGAAGCACCAGGATGACCTTTGTGTCTTTAAAAATTG
Source organism: Phaethon lepturus (assembly GCF_000687285.1). NCBI lineage: Eukaryota > Metazoa > Chordata > Aves > Phaethontiformes > Phaethontidae > Phaethon > Phaethon lepturus. The sequence goes on from NW_010564033.1 coordinate 124,962, forward strand.
CCTGGGCTTCCTAATTCGTGCCGATACCTCCTCTTAAAATGCACCGCTGCATTTCTGGGCTTTGCAGGCCGTCTCAACATCCCATTTAAGCTGACTCTGGACAGTCAGACAGTATTAAACAAGGTTGTTCATTCATAACAAAAGCATCCTAATTGAGTTACATTATTACATTAACTGTAGCAATCAGATTGAACCAAATCACTGAGCGATAATGCCATTTTCCAGGGTATCATTTGTAGAAACCAGTTGTGCTGTAAGACGCAATAACTTACTTAATCCTGTGGAGTTTATGGTGACTTATGTGTCATATTCAACTCCTTACTTCCAGAGAAAACCGAGCAGTTAATGCTTGGCTGTGAATGCGCACTGAGTGATGAATTCAGAGAGAAACATTTAGCAGGTCCTAGACAAACTGAAGAATGGGTGATGGTCTGTAACAATCTCGGATAAAGGGGCTGTTGTAGGAACTGGGAAGACATCAACTTTTTCAGATTGTTAACTTCTGGCAATACAGTGGTGGTACTGTTTGTTTAGGGGTTGATAGGTGGCTGCGTTATTGGCTACGAGTTGCCCATTGAGTACAAATTCTCAGCCAGAGGCTGGGAAGGGGGATAGAGAAGTTAATTTTGGACTGTATGTGTCAAATGTTTACAAGTAGTCTCATTTGAAAACTTAGTTTCTGTCAGCGTTTTTATGTGCCACCAGGACTTTGGGGGGGGTAATTCTTGTTGTTCATGCATTTACAGTTTTTTGTCTCTCTTGTTTTGTGAAATCTTGGTGACTACAGCAAGGAGAGGAGAGGTGCCTGCTAGTTTAGAGCAGAGGAATAAGATTTGAGAGAGGACAGGGTCAGCCCCAGCCAGCTGTAACTGGGGAGGCACGCATGCCTTTGACGAGCACAGTGAGGAGGGGAGCGCTGAAAACCATTCAACCTCCCCAGTTAATGCTTCTCCGTCTTCCGTCCTGTGCCCTGCTTTGTTTCTGGCATGCACAAATCATTTAAACACTCGATAGCTCAGTTTCTCTCTCCTAGATGTTTATATGACCTCAGTACAGCAGCATGTGAGCGCGTGGCCCTTAGCTTTGTAACGCTCTCTGGTGCGTAATGCCTTGCGGCCGCAGCCACCGATGACATCCGCCACAGAGCGAGGCGGGTTAGAGCATCTCAGTCTTGTGCCCTGTCGAGGCCATCCCGCTTTTGAGTTTACCTGTTCTCAGGAACTAAGAGGCTTGGCTAATTTTCTGTAAAACACTTACAGTTCCTCCACTTGAAGGAGCTGAAGAGGTAGGAAGTATTAGCGTCGCTGCCTGGATGGAGCCACTTCTCTCTGTTACGTTACCAGGGTCGCTCTGATTGATGGTGTCAGTGCACCATGATGAAGCAGACGGGCTGCAGGCTGAGTAAGATCAGTTTTAGAGGGCATTGCAAGGATGTGAAGTCAAGGCTGTTTTCAATATGGTAGAAATCCATAGTATGTTATGCTCCCAGGAAAAGACAAACATGCTGGAAGATTGATGTTCGTACTTCTCATATGTCATCAAAAACGCAATGAAAGAGAGGCCCCATCACGACTTCCGTACAATCGCTACGGCACTTTTGTTTCTCTTTCCTGGTCCAAGAATAACAGCAGCTCTGAACTTACTCATTACATGGTCTTTGTCTGGGGCTCTGTTTCAGTATAAACGTAAGGTTCAAGAATGAAGACTTTCTGCAACTGAAGTCTGAAATCCAAATTATGTTTTATTATTTTTTTATTGTTGTTTCTGTACAGCAGCCCTCAGAAACCCCTTCCACATCAGATTCTTATTGACCTATGCAAAGTACGGACAGAGAGAGAGAAATCATCCTTGTCTCCCAAATCTTTTGATATAAATAAAAGAGATTGTGTGAATTGGAGGGGAAATTAAATGGAAAGAAATGAAATAAAGCATTCATGTCAGTAGCAGCTCTAGGCAACACAGATCTCCCAGACCCCATGCCTCCCGTTCAAAATTTTGTTTCGTTTTGTTTTTTCTTAGTTTAGTGGCTCCTAATAGTGATTTGGTGATTTGTGCGTTGCTTATGAACCAGGGGACCTTGGAGCAGCCTGTCTGCGGAGCTTCGCTGCCCTTGAGTGCCAGTGGGGCAGATTGTGTAAGGGGCATGGTGTTCCCCAGGACATTTTGAAGACCAGTAGTGGCCCTTTGTTCCAGAGGTTTTTAGGATCCTCTGATGCCACTTGCTGTCATCCCCAGCGAGTATTCTCTGAAGCTGAAGTTGAGGAATGCAGTGTGGGAACTGTCAGGTTTGCTGGTTAAAGCATCTCTCAGGGCTGCTCGGATGGCCCAGCGGTGTTCCTTGGCCAGTGCGTGAATCTGCCAGATCTCGGTAAGGTTAGTGCCATTGAGGATTTACTCTATTCAAATCTGTAGTGTTGTTTCACATTTCGTTTGGTGTGAGGGATGCCTGAATCTGCGATTCTCAGTCACGTCCTGGCCCAGTATGCGATTTCTGGGGTCATGGGGTGTGAAAATGAAAGGTGACCACTGTCACCCTGTGCATCTCTGGCTTTTAAGATGGCATGACAACTGTGACTCTTTCCGAGTTTCTTTTCTGTGCATGATTTGTATGTGTATTTAAATTAATGGTTGGCTTTAATGTCATGGCTGTTTTTGTTAATGGGAAACATGCTTAAAGAACTTTCAGTTAGCTGCTTTAGCAAATCATTAGAAAATCCCTGCTACTTCCTGTGGTAACATTAATCAGAATGAACTCATTGGCTCCTAATGCAGATGCTGTATGTAATTCAGTATAAATTTAATTGTATTACCATTAATTAGTGTCCACGTATTTGAAAGTACTAAATGACACCAAGCACCCTGATTTCAAAAATCAATTGGAAATAGGAGTGACTCTACCCACAGACGCTAGGGAAAATGTTTAGAGCTGGTAAAAAAGCTTAAATATCTCTCAGAGATGGCAACAAAAGCTTAGGAGAAGAATTTAGTAACTGGGAGCTCCTTCCACTCAAGAGGGTCTTGTGCCTCGCGGTAGCGCAGAACGGGCCGCAGTGCTATAGGGGACACATTTAGAGCAGTATTTCTTCATGTATTTCTTTACACATAGGCGTTACACATATTTTTTCCTTTCTAGATTTAGGGTTGATGATTGTGTGTCATTTGGGCTATGCTGTGGGGTGGATTGCACCGCTCTAGAAAAGTAGAAAAGCTGATGCTTTGGGCTTCTGGGACAGGTAGAAAGAGCAGAGTGAGTTCCTTGACTCCATGAAAAGCAGATCTGAGGAGGCTTAACTGAGCAGTTTTTATGGGGTTTTTTTTCCAATAGAAAAGAAGGTCTGAAGTTGAAAATGCACATTTTTCTGGAAGTTCATTCTTATTCATAAGAATATTTTCTGTATAAAAATTCACTAAGGTTTAGTCAAAACTTCCCATAACCATATTGCTCAATACATAATCTCTTTACTATAGTATTTGCCATACCAGGTAAATACATTAAAGAAAAATAAATAGAATACACAGAAACATACATAGAAAATACATAGAAAACTCAACAGATGAGGAAGAACCAAGTCACACTTTAGTTGCATGTTAAGAATGCTTTTTGAATAAACACCAAATCCTAGAACCAAAGCAACCCCTATATAAAATCTGTTCTAAAACGAAGCTTTTCTGTTAAAAACATGAAGCTACAGGAAGCAGAGAGAATAACAAGCTAAAGCTGGGAGTGGACAAGAGTAAACGCTTCGATTCACATTGAAATGATTTCTCCTGCCTAGTATAATTTAACCTGCCTACACTGCTAAACTTCTATATTACACATTTCTGTCAGAATGTCAGGGAAAATGATAAGCCTTCTTGAAGCTGCAACCTCGATTACATACGGAGAGCATTCCAGCCAGGGTTTTCTTGTACATTTTTAAGACTTTTAGCTTGGTCTCTCAAGTATAAAGAATACCCTGCTTCATGACCCCAGCCTCTTGTTAGTTGATAGATGAAATCTTTTCTTAGCCGAGTCCCTTGTCTATTATGTTTTCAGAATTCAAGGTTTCTCTTTAAGATTCCTGGCTTGCTGCCAGAAGTAGATGGCTTTGTTACTCAAAGAAATTGCCTTTTTATTAACAGGAAGTGGATCTCTGAAATGGCATACGTGCTGATCTGCTTCCAGGTGAGGAAGAACAATTTTATAGGTGTGATCTCATTCTTTTGCCATTGCCAATAACTACAAAAGGAATAGCAAAAACTGTTGTGGTTGTTGGGGCTTTTTGCTCTTCCGTTTTTTAATTTGGAAAGCTGGGATATAGCGTAAAAGCAAAATACAAGCTGTAGTCATTCCTGTGTTTTAAATGTTCTTTTAATCTCAAATGTCTGTTATTACCTATAATCTGCAGTCTACATACCCAGGAAAAATGCACATCAAGGTGGGGGGTTTGCTTCAATGTCATCTGAAGAATTTGAGCGTAATGTAAAACAAAGAAAGAGGACTTGTTTCACAAGTACATCTCCGTTAAACGGTGTTCTGGGGTTCGTGGGCAAGGTTTGTTGTATCAAATGGATACCGTAGAAAGAATGTCCGTACCGTCGAGGTTGGAATCTGGCCATTGCAATAGCTTAAATGGTCAGATAAGCTGACGATCATCACTAATTTCTCTGTGTCATACCAGATAGTTTTACCTTTGCCGTCTAAATGGAGTAAATCAACGAAATGAGGCTTCCTTGAGATTCTTGTTTAAGAACTTCAGTCCTCTTTCATGTGACTGCTTACTTAGGACTTTACCAGCAGAAAAAGGTTCCAAGTGATTTCATTTAACAGAAATATCAAGAACTAGTTAGGAATAGATTCTTTTAGTAGGAGGCATTCATGCTTATCTGTGGATATTTTCTCTTTTAGATAATGACCAGATACTGCAGTTTTCTAGATTTCAGTAAATGTGGTGAATAGAGGGGGGGGAGAGGGGGAATAATTAAATTGGGTACTGCTTGAGAACCAGTTGTAGTGACAGATACTTTATTTCACCTTCATGCAGAAATGTCTGTGTAATAAAACTACTACGCGCATTTTCACAAGTACAGAAATACCAATTCACATTTGTAAGAGATCTGAAGGAAAAAAGGCCCTAGTAATATGCTAAGCAATCAGCCGTTGTAAGTTTATTTAACTGATTGCTGCCTATAGGACTTGGATAAATTTCTAAGGACATGAAGGACAATGAAACAGTGAAACAGGAAAAACAGAATTCAGGAGAAAGCACATTTTGAAGAACTCTTTAATTAGTTACAAAGATTCATATGATTTCCCTCTGCCCCTGTCTTTGAGCAACAGAAATACTCACAAAAGCCTAATGAAAGGTTCCCGTGTAAGATATTCCTTTCCCCACTGTGGAGTGCCTTATAAAATCCACAGTAAGTACCATCGCATTCCCTCCTTTCTTTTGCTAATATTGACCTTGTAAGGGGCTAGATTTTCAGTTGTTATAAATCAGTCTAACACTGATTACTACTGAGCTTTCTTGATTTGCATCAGCTAAGGCTCTAGCCTGAGTGCTATGCTCTGAGCATGAAATGAAGACAGAAGTTAGTACTAAATGAAGCTGACTTTTCCTTTAATTTTCAGTTGGTGGAGTTGCTCCTGAAACACGAATTGCCAGGGCTGTATCGTTTGTGTCCCTCAGACAATCATAGTTCAGGTCATACCGCCAGACTTTGTGGCTAAAACCCGACTGAAAACCCGGGCATGTTTGTTTTTACCCCGTTTTTCTATCTGGGATAAAAAATTGTCTCAGTGCCCTTGCTCAGGTGTCATGATAGTTAGCAGGGAAGAGTCTGTGATGGGCAGAAGTAAAAACCTGCAATCCATCTCATGAATTGCACTCCTCCCTAGCAGACTGAATCTCTCCTGATCTTGCTCCTAACAAATCCGGTATCTTACCACATCTTGCAAGTTGTAACGTGAATCATTTGTAGTCCAGAAGTCAACGGGAAGAAAGTGATTGTAGTGTAACCACTGTGGTCTGTCACAGGAAGGATTATGCTGTGGTGAATTCATGTGCAGGCGTTTTTGTGTGTATCTTTTAATATTCAGTAGCCAGCCACATCTCGTCTGATGTCCACTAAGCAACGTGGGGATCTTTTGTTAGTGTGGTACTTTAGGTTAAGCATTTCTTGGGAGTGCTGAAATGCTTAACGCGGAGATATCTTTGCGGCTTTTCAGATCAGTGCTCTGATTGTGAAGACATGAAGGGAAAAAATGATTGGGAGGATTTGTCACCTGGTTTCATTTGAACAATTGCTTTTCCCCCTTGGTCAGATACAGGACATAACGGGAATCACCTAAATGTAGACAGATTGCAGTAACCCACATGACAGTTCTGTATCGGTTTCCGTTACCTATGCTGCTCGCTTCCCAGGAGGGAAGGGTGGCTAATACTGTGTATTTTTTAACAAAAACCAAAGGGAAGGATAAGCCGGTGCATATGAAACGATGTCTCTTTATGCTCCATATGCGCTGAATTGAATTGCAATTTCCTCCTTTCATTTTCTCTCGGTTCTCTGTATGTCAGAGACAGCCAGGTATGGTTGTAGTCCTTCACCGGCATATGATCACGGGAAGCCTACAGGTAACGAGTGGACACACGTCGTGCAGTGACAGGGTTTTCAGGCACAGCTCCGCTAATGAATTGACAGTGCTACAGAAAGGCTGGGGGCAGCCAGCCCCCCTCTGTGGAGGGGAACCTTTGCATGCTCCTGTTTTAGCTTATTGTAAAACCTTTCTGCCTCTGTTTTAAGTATTTCACACCTTTATCTAGATGTTTAGTTAGCTCTCATAATTTTGTTCATATCTATGTTCTACATCTACATATCTGAGCAGCCCACAGCCATCACTGGGGGTATTCCCCTGCAACGGATGGCATCGCTCTTGCCCTGCGCGGAGACTAAATACGATCTTCTCCCTTCTGCGACAGTACACACCGTTATCGGGTGGGGATAAAAGGGCATTTGGGAATGGCTTTCAAATGTGCAGGAAGGTATCCAAGATCCCAGTGAAGAAGTAGACCAGCTGTCTTCTGACATCTGGGGGAAGTATTTCACTCTCCCCTTCTTTCTCTCTCCTTCTCTTCCTCTCTCCTTCCCCCCTCCCTTAATGGATTTTCTAGCTGGTTCTTTGAATAAAAAATTAATAATGGGAAAAGATTGTAGCTGGTCCCTGGGGTGGAATAGTGGCTAAGGATGAAAAAGAATGATTTGAACAAACAGTCTCAGGAGGATAAATGAAGTGCTATAAGTATGACTTCTGTAAGTAAAGGAAATATATATATAACTGAAAATATTTGCCTAGTTAAGCAACTTCTATAATAAAACCTAAGCCACAGTGTTAGCAGCTTGGAATAGATTTTCAAACCCAGCCAGACAATCAAGGAGACAATATTTATTTTTCTAAATAGATGTAGCATGTGTAGATGTCCAAATCACATGAATTCCTAAGGACAAGATCTGGAGATGGCATTTGGATGCCTGGAGATGTAAATAGGCTTCTTATGGGATTGTCAGAAGGACATAAGCAAATCAGGCAGCCAGCTTGTTTTGATTTTAATAGGAGTTGCATACCTAACTTGCTTTTTATGCCTCCTCCTTTCTGCAGGGATGTACCTTCTCTAGCACAAGACAGTTTGAAAATGATACTTGGACACATAAGTCACGTTGCTTATAGAAAATGTACCCCTGAGTTCCTAATAGCCATGCTGACAAAATGTAAACTGGAAAGGATGCTTCCATTTCTCTAATACGGGTCATGTGTAGCTGCTTGAAATACTGGCCAAACGCTAGCTCTTGCTGCCAGCCCTTTCTGCCAGCCTGCCGTTCACCGTTCCAGGCTCTGAAAAACAATCCATAAAGCTCAACCAGTGAAGGTTGGGCTGGCTTTCATTTAACGAGCATTAAATAAGGAACTACTTGGATGTTCCTAGGCTAACACATGCTCCTATTCATAATGCATTGCTATAGAAAACCTCCAATTTAAATACAAAAAATGAGAAGGGGAGATATTTTTGTGGCTCCTGCTGCTGTATTGTGCGCCGCGATGTTATGCGCTCTGGGTGGATTCTGCCCGTTCTTCATTCGATTGACCTTGCTGTCATGTTCTGGGGACCTTATCAAAGACCTTTGCCAAACTGCAATAAACCAGAACTACGCTCCAAACCCTGATGACTGATAATCTTGGAAGTGGCAGTTAATTGGTGAGAACAACCCTCCGCAAGCCCGAGGCAGGAGCAGGGCTCCTTCCCCAGCCCGCCTCTGCAGCACCTTGCCAGCAAGCCCTGGGCACCCAGGGAGCCAGCTCCCCTCCTCCTCGCTGCCCCCACGCCGGCTCGCTTTCGTCCCTCTCTTTGTTAAGTAATTAATCTCATTCTGCTGAGATGAAATTTTTCTATTAAAAGGAAAAAAAAAAGACAGAAAACTTCAGTCAAAACAAAATTTGAGGAGAGGAGGAGGGAGGGGGAGAGGAGTCCTCCTCACAGTTTGTTAATTGGTTCTTTCACCTGACAGTAGTTTGTGTCAATTAACTTGGTACTCGGTGAAAGTGAAATTAATCCACCTGGGTCAAAAGCAGCTATTAATTTTTAATCAAAACAAAATGCTCACTCAACAGATTTGTAGCTCCACTTAGAATAAACAAGATACGCGTGAGGTGGGATGTGCCACCAGGCTCCGCTCCACGGAGGTGCTCGGGGGATGATTTCTTTCTCTGCTGCGAAGGGCAGAGGTGAGGCAAGTCGGCTGCTAACGACACTCTTCTTCCAAAGAGGCCGCTTCGCCAGTGTACGTACGGCCTCTCCCCAGCGTACGTCACCCCTGGGAATCAAGGCCCTTCAAGGCGGCGTGGGTGCCCTCCGTGCAGCAGGGCTGTCACAGCAGCGGCCCTAGGGCCGGACGCTGCCGCACGCCCGGGCGCGCGGGTCCCCTGCCCCAGCGGGAGCAGGCCATCCCTCCCTCTCATCCCTCCCTCCCGCTGCCTTCGGTGCTGCGCCCGGACGCGGTGACTGGCCTCCCCTCCTCCCTGACACGTGGGGTACCCCTGGGCACAGGCGTTGCCAAACTACAGCGCACGCCCTGAGAGCCGCTGCTCTGCGGCCTGGGTCTGACGGGGGAAGATGACTCTCGCTAAGAGGTGGTTATCCCTCTTTCTGCCTCTTCATGAGAGGGACAGGGAGCACAAAGCTGTCCCAGGGCATCTTCTATCCTGTGCACTAAAGGAATGAGGGTAGAAATCTCATAGGAATTCCTGATTTAAAAAAAACAACATGATGCTCCAGGTGGCTGGCTAGCCATCATATTCAGTTAGATTAATCTGAAAAGTAGTCAAAAGCAAAAAGTTTGGATTTAAGCTTGCTTTTGCATGTGAGACGCATTGGGATTAGGTGCTATTAATAATGAACTGTGCCAGGCCTCGCACTTAGGAGTTCTCATTTTATGCTGGTGAGCGGAAGGAAGTCCAGGTGAAAGAAGCTTGAGGTATGTACAGAAAAGCCTTCTTCAGAATCAGGGAAGGTGGTTTAAAACTCCTTTTTACTCTGCTCCTTTCTGTTTCTGCCTTTCAGTCTCTCTCTCCTGAAAGCTTCTTCCTCTGTTAGACTCTAAGGTAATAAAGTAGGAAAAAACCCACTTTGCTACATAGTGAGCATCTAACAGCAGCTCTTGGACTGTGGCCCCAGGAGCTCTCGTAGTGCTCTCAAGAACAGATTTTTTGCGCCACACGCAAAAGGCAACATAGTAAGTCCAGCCTGGGGGGCGGAGGCCCAAGGAGGACTGCGGAGTGAAATAGCTGGAGTCCTACTGGCACCGTATGTCGTGTGTGTCACAGGTACCAGCAGGGAGGAAGCAGTCTCTGTTTCATACCTGAGGTGCTAAGATACAGGTGCTAAAGCCGAAGGTTTTAAAAAAAAAAAAACTCTTGACATCTGATTTTGTAGAAGGAATGCTCTACTATGAGCCCCATGGGGCCTAGCTCTTAAGAGTTCTAGAGATGTCCACATCCACCTTGTATCACAGAATCACAGAATCACTAGGT
>NW_010564034.1:0-6953 GCF_000687285.1 Phaethon lepturus
GGTCTAGCCGTGCAGAGTGATCCCAACAGTGATACATAGTTTATCACAGCCAAATTTCCAGATGTTTCTTGACATTTAACACATAGGGGGGTTTTTTCCTGGAAAATCTTGATGGTCTGCAAACACTTTTCACAGCCTATGAAATCTGTTGCAAAAGGGAAAATGTTTCTCATTCTAGTTTTGGATGAAAATTTAACATTTCAAAACATCTACATATGGGAATCCACGGAAGAAATCTATGAATGGATTCATACCTCTACACTGAACTGATTACATTTCAGCATTTTGGCTTTGAAAATGTTTCTCAGCTCATAAAATGCACAAATGAAATACTTTCACCATTTCAAAGCACTTTCTCTAAAATATTTCAAGGGACAATAATTATTAAAATGTCCTATCAGCTTCAGACGAATCAAGATGTTTGTGCGGAAAACAAAATCATAAATTCCTGAAAAAAATTCCCCACTGACTCTGCTGGAAGCCAAGACGAAAACCACTTAGAAATGAATAGACAGCCAGCACCGATGGGAGCAAAGAGGTTGCCCTCAGAGATGCACAAGCAGCTCTTTCCTTTTTAAATGGATTTCTGATACAAATTGAAATGTTTGACCCGATTAAGTTCCTTCTGCTCGGCACCTCCCAGCTGTACTGCGAGCTGGGGGACTGTGAAAGATGGATGGTGTTCACCAAAGTGAACAAAGGCTCTTCCACTTAGGCAGAGCTCCTAATCCTATGGGCTGATGGTTTCTGAGACCTTCAGATCCTATGAAAGTAATCAGGCAACTGTGCTAACAGTGAGACTTGTACAGTCTGGCCCAGAACAAGGAACAGTACATGTTGGTTGTACAATGTGACTGACTTAATGCTGCCGCAGGAACCTTAATACCTTGATTTTTTTTGTGTTTCTTGGCTGTTTTTAATGTTAACTGCACAATCTTAATGGAACTGTAATGAACTCCTTTGCTAGACTGCATTTGCAATGCTGTACTACTAAATCTTTATTTCACACCTTATTACAGCCCATACTGCATGAGGCTCCCAAAGTCATCAAACACAAAGTGGTATTATTGTGCAGACAGTGCAGCTTAGCAAAAATGACCTAAATAGTAGGGCTGATGGTGGGTGCCTTACAATACCTGCCTTAGAACAAAAAGAAAAAAACTGCCTCATTCTTGTACCTACTGACATTTCCAAAAGGCTAATAGTTACGAACTGCATTTCCAATCGAATTGTGAAATTTTTGTTGCCCCCTCTGGTAGTTGCTTCTATCAGACACCATCACCACAGAAGCCCAGTAGGTTTTTGTCTTTTTGATCAGTGTTTGCAGGCAACTCATGGAGCCAAACCAATCCCCTCTAGGTCCCCTTCTGCATCCACGTGTCTTTCCAGGCCTGAGGACAGTGACAACACTCTGGATTGTGGAGATAGAAGTGCTAGGCTGTCTCTAAATTCAACAGTGTAGTGAGAAGATGAGCAAGTCTGGACAAGTCTTGTCCTCCGTGTCTGGCTGCACGGCCCTACCGCCAACCCTGTGCCACCACTGCTACCCACATATGTGGCTGTGCAGTGGGATGGTTAAAGGATTTGGGGGAAAACTAAAAAGGAAAAAAAAAAAGAGTTCTGGTTTTGGCTGGTAACTGCCCAGGCACATGTGCATCAATTACAGCTAAAGCAGTAGGATGCTGGACCGTGCATGCAAGACAAAGGAGAGCAGCACTGCAACGATGGGTGTAGGCAGGGGTCAGCAGCCATAGCACTATATCCTTCGTAAAGGTAGCCTACCTCTAGAAATACCATAAACTCTTCAGTTTTAGGGGCTTTAAAGGAAAGACATGGTGCTAGGCTTAATAATTTTATTATTAAGCCTAGACCTCTGTGGAGTGTTACTTTAAAAATACTCCCTCCTAAGCATGCTGCTTTAGAAAACTCATACAGATATCAGTGCTACTGTTTCTGCCTGATAATAAGAACTGTTTGCATGTGCTTGGGTCAAATTATACCCCACTAGATCCAGTGGGCACTTCTAAGAAGCATCAGGGCTGGATTTCCCATGTCAATAATCAATGCACAACTTTGGGTACAGATTCCCATACAACTGTATGAGAAAATCTATGCTCTCGTAATGTTTCCCTTCTCTCCTCACCAAATATGAATGTTACATATATCATATCCAGGCACGAAATATTTGCAATTGGAAATTTTGAGTTTCCAAATACCTGAGGTACCCCAGGAAACCGCACAGAAGGAATTGGGCTGGTGCTGGCACTGTGGCAGCACAGGACTAATCCCATGGAAAAACTTAGAAATGGCCAAGGCAGAGCATAGAACTAGAGAGAATCAACGGAGGATGGCATTTCACATTCATTAGCACCATGTCATAAATATGGTAATTTCTGATCTGCCTCCCTTTTACCCCTTGGGATGCTAAAGTGTGAATAAAAAGCAACCCTCATGTTCAATTAAAAGTTTAAAGAGATACCATTGGATATTGCTGGTACAAAAAATGAAGTTGCAGTTAAAAAGTAAAAAACATGAAAGAAAAAATAAATTGAAAACAATCTCTCATAAGAATAGAAATGTACCCTCCATTCATTTTAGTATTTGGAAGAGAGCAGAATTCAACGTTGGTTTTTATGTTATTCTTCTTTTTAAAACTGAATCTTTTATAAGATGTAGATCCAAACACAACTCGCTGCAGGTAAAAATGAGTTCTGAAAAATGAAAGTGGTCTCAAAATAGAAGTGTTGAATCTGACATTGAGGGAAAAACAGCCATTATTGTAGGCAAGTTCTACTTTTTCAGTGTAGAAATGGGCCCAAGTAGATTTCGGATATTTTTTACTTTTTTCCAGGATTTTTGTATACCCAGCCAGCTCAATAGTTTTAACAGATCTGATCCACATTCAGAAAACTCTAGGCAGGCTCAGAGTATCTTTGCAAATCAGCTGTACCCCAGATCTGTAATTAGTATCACACTGTTGGGAAATGCTGAACAGACATACTGTATTCATGCTGTCTAGCTGTTCAGTTCACACACAATAAATCCAGCTGAAAGATCTGGATAGATTGCATATGCTCCACATAACAGGAGAAAAGGATGGAAATTGTCCAGTAGCATCTCCAATTTAGAATTAGAGATTCTAGAAACACATGGTAGAATTTATCTGTGATTTTTGGCATCTTCTGTAGAACCCTCATTTCTGGTCATCAAGTCACTGCTATTTATCAGAAAGAAAAAGAAGTATATAAACAAAAGCTTGAAAAGCAAAGGAAATTTTTTTTTAAAGCCACAAATATACATTTCTTTTTGAAATAAAATCTGATTTTTAAGTCACTAATGATCTCTTTTATTGCTTTGAGTTGCCAAAGCCCTGCCTCCTTTCCCCCAGTTCAATGCAGTCTGCATGGCTGTTTTACAGGCAAGTGTTAGCTTTAAAGTCTTTTCAAATCTGCGGAAAGCCTTGGATTTTCAGTGTCTAAAAAAATATCCATGGTGATGGATGAGTGGGCCACCCACAGGTGAAGAGATCAAAGATCCATGATAATTGCAATTTAGCAACAAAGGACAAAACAGAGGGACAGGAAACTTTGTGAAATTAGAATAAAGGGAAACATATAAAGGATCTAGTTAATATCTAGTTTCCTGGGTTTCTAATGAGTCAGCTTGGCACAGGATGATGAATTACCTGCCAGCTTTGACTCTACAGACAGAGCAGCATCAGTCTGAACTGATATTCATCCATGACAGGGAAGAAAGAAGGTGGTTCTTCTTAGAAACAGTTCATTGCCACTTCCAAAAGCAGCATTGCTGCGGATGTAAACCTGGGAAAGCTGATTTGCATTTCATTATAGCAAAGACAACCCTGCTTTTCAAGCTTTGGAACAGTGACAAAGCAGTGGCTTTACACTGATACACCAAGGAAACTAATGCAAGACACTCCATTACTAGTTCTGGAAAGGGCCTCAACAGGACACTACCTTGAGAGGAGAGTGGATTTGGGCATCAGCAGTGCTGTGTTACGGCGTGACAAGTTCGGCAAATCTCAGCAGTGTGTTTTTCTCACACACTGATACGAAATGTCGTATCTCCATTCCCTCTAAATAGATGTGTCATGGTTTAACCTCAGCCAGCAGCTAAGCACCACACAGCTCACTCCCCCACAGTGGGAGAGGAGAGAGCATCAGAGGAGTAAAAATGACAAAACTCATGAGTTGAGATAAAGACAGTTCAATAGGTAAAGCAAAAGCCGTACACGCAAGCAAAGCAAAACAAGGAATTCATTCACCACTCCCCATGGGCAGGTGGGTGTTCAGCCATCTCCAGGGAAGCCGGGCTCCATCACGTGTAATGGTTACTTGGGAAGACAAACGCCATCGCTCCAGATGTCCCCCCCCTTCCTTCTTCTCACAACTTTTATTGCTGAGCGTGACATGATACGGTATGGGATATCCCTTTGTTCAGTTGGGGTCAGCTGTCCCAGCTGTGTCCCCTCCCAGCTTCTTGTGCACCCCCAGCCTCCTCGCTGGTGGGGTGGGGTGAGAAGTAGAAAAGCCGTTGACTCTGTGTAAGCCCTGCTCAGCAATAAGTAAAACATCCCTGTGTTATCAACACTGTTGTCACCACAAATCCAGAACATAGCCCTATACCAGACATTGTGAATTAACTCTGTCCCAGCCAAAACCAGCACAAGCTGCTTGATGCTTCTGAAAGGCAAAAGCCATGAGGAGGAGGTCTCTGGGGAGTTACCTATGAAAACCACGTCCTCGGAGGCTAGCTCCCAGTCACCCATTAAAATCAGTGGCCCAGATACGACCGCAAACTTGTTTCCAGTTGTCCAACTTCACAAGGCAGTAACAAAACCCATTTACATGTTGCTATTCCAAAACTTCAGCCTTGATATGGCAGAGTCAAATCCTAGTCTTGCTGGTACAAATGTCACGAATGTTACTCTGCTTTCAAAGTGCTCATAGTCTGGCCCTTCACTCATTTCTCCATACACTCCTTAACCTTGTACTCATTTTTTTTTGGTTTAATGCCTTCGGGGTGGATGCCTCATCCTCTTTTCTTATTAATATTTTTTTGTCCAACATTTCTCTAATGACCTACCCAGAGGAAGAGGAAGGGTTAAAATATTTATGTATGCAGATGAAACTGTTCTAGTTGCTGTTAATGATGTTTGCTTCCATTTCTAATACCCTCTCTCCCAAAATGACATGTATGATCACTAGGCTTAATAATGTTCATCTCTCTCAATCTTAATAAAACTCTGCTAGGCTTTCTGTCTGCTAGCACATTTAATCCTTCTAAAACCATTAACGCACCTGACCCTGTCTGTTCTACCTGGGCGTGAGCAGATTCTGGTTTTGGACTTATGTGGGTCTTTGATAAATTTACTCTCCAAATACTTAAAAATACTCCCCTCCCTTCGTAAACATACTGGTGATTAGACGGCAAATAGAATTAAGCTGTTCTCAGCAGCTGGTGTTGGGCAAAAGGCAGACGTGGATATCTGGATGGGTCCACTTACTATTTTGATTTAATCTGATCATGAGCTTGCCCACACACATTAGAAAGTAATGTCTGTCTCCCACAATTTTGCTCAACCTAATTATGCTCTTAGGCCTTGTCAGGCCACTTGATGTCAAAGGTTCAGCAATTTGCCCCTCTTCCCTACAAAACCTGGAGAGACACTGGAATTATGCAAAGGTTTTTCTGCATGTTTGTTCTATGCTTGCTGGAAGTTCAAACTATCACAAAATAAAATCTTTCTGAATGCAGAAGGGCTGAGTGAGTACTACTTTTCATGGTGTCTTCTCAGAGACGTTGAAATGTTCAATCTTAATACACAGTATCTGTGAGCTCTGCGTTACCAGCCTAGCCTTCAAATGGCTATGAGTCTGCAGACGTGTTTTGGAGCAGGCCATGGCTGGCAGTTGTGGGATACCAAAGGCGGCATCAAGGCTCCTCCTTTTCTTAAATTCAACCTCTAGACTCAGAAACCAGCACAATTAAATATGCCTCATGAGGAGAAAGTTTGTGACATTAGAGCTGATCCTACTTTGAACAGAAGATTGGACTAGATCACCTACTGAGGTCCTTTCCGACTTGAATTATCCTTTTATACTAAAGCCAGTCTCATTACTTTTGGAGGGGAAGAGAAAGGGAAAGGGATTAGCTAATCACTTTTAAGCACTTATATTTTGTCAATTCTGGAATCCTTTCTTAGTTTTTAAATATGTATTTTTATATTATTTTCATACATACTTTGGTGGGTTGACCCTGGCTGGATGCCAGGTGCCCACCAAAGCTGCTCTATCCCTCCCCTCCTCAGCCGGACAGAGGAGAGAAAATATAACCAGAAGCCTGTGGGCCGAGATAAGCACAGGGAGAGATCACTCAGCAATTACTGTCATGGGCAAAACAGACTCGACTTGGGGAAATTAATTTATTACCAATCAAGTCAGAGTAGGATAATGAGAAATAAAACCAAATCCCGAAAAGCACCTTTCCCCCACCTCTCCCTTCTTCCCAGGCTCCACTTCACTCCCAAATCCTCTCCCTCCTCCCCCCGAGCAGCGCAGGGGGACGGGGAATGGGGGTTGTGGTCAGTTCATCACACCTGGTCTCTGCCGCTCCTTCCTCCTCGCAGGGAGGACTCCTCACCCTCTGCCCTGTTCCAGCCTGGGGTCCCTCCCACGGGAGACAGTCCTCCACGGACTTCTACAACATGAGTCCTTCCCAAGGCAGACAATTCTTCATGAACTGCTCCAGCCTGGGTCCCCCCACGGGGTCACAAGTCCTGCCAGGAAACTTGCTCCAGCCTGGGCTCCTCTCTTCATGGTTCACAGCTCCTGCCGAGAACCTGCTCCAGCGTGGGCTTCCCACGGGGTCACGGCCTCCTTCGGGCATCCCCCTGCTCCGGCGCGGGGCCCTCCCCGGGTGCGGGTGCAGAT
>NW_010564034.1:7169-23791 GCF_000687285.1 Phaethon lepturus
TTTCTACCACCATCGGTGGTGGGCTCAGCCGTGGCCAGCGGCAGGTCCATCTTGGAGCCGGCTGGCACTGGCTCTATTGGTAGGGGAAGCCACCCCTTCTCACAGAAGCCACCCCTGTAGCCCCTCCACTAGCAAAACCTTGCCACACAAACCCAATACACATACACACATATGCAGGACATCTTCTGATCAGTGCTGTCACAGCAAACAGCTAGAATAAAACTTGTCAAGTGCTCAAGCATAACAGCATGTGAAGGGGGAAAAAAGCAAAATTGAAACTGCTTTGAAAGGGAGGTTGTGGCAAAGCAATTGGGATTCTTGCCTTGCAAGTGACAGGCGGGCAAGATTGCAGGAGGAGGATGGAAGAAATTAGCAAAGAGATTGCAACAGAAGAAGACTGAAGCTTAGTTTGTGCCCACCTGTTCTGGAGCAACATAAGCATATTAGTGTTCCAGAATTTTTCTCAATCATAATTATAGCTTCTCTTCCACTAAAAAGTCTGCCCAAAACAGGTCATCTTTCTCTTTTCTGAGTACAGGAAAGCCTGTCCTGGACAGGCACTTATGCATTCAGGGCTTTGAAAATGAAGCAAAACTTGCCGTTACCTATTGAGAATCCATTTCTACTTGTCTGGCTTGGTGATCTGCGCTCAGGCTTGCCAGGGACCTACCTTCTGATGGTAAGGGTGTTTGTAAGCATTTTGCTTCCTCTGCCTTTGTTTAGACTGACGGGGAATACAAAGTGGTTTTAAGTGGAGAATAGTTGCAAGACCATCTCCATTTTTGTATTAGGCATATTTTTCCAGTGCACTGTGAATTGGCTTCACCCACATCTGGCTCGATCAGGGCACTGGCCGGGAGATGTGTTGTGCCCACCTTTGTCAATTTTGTATTCAATGAGCACAAAGAGAAACCAAATTTTAATCATCCAACCCCAAATATTAATACCTGTTACTTTGCCTCATGCAAGCTCCATGTATGTTTGAAGTCTGTCCAGTTTTCACCTAAAAAGAGCAGAAGATGGAGGAGAACTGACTGGAAAGCAGTACCTCAGCTGTGGGGACAGCATAACTGGCAGCCCAGAAGGCTTTTAAAATTAAAACCTGTTTTCTGAAAACTGACTTTGCATGCTGTGTATTAAATAAATGAGTTGGGCATCTGATAACTTGCTCAGTTCTGAGGCTGTGAAGTGATCAGTGTGGAAAGACTAGCGAGAAAAGAATAAACTCAGTATCACACTAGCCTGGTCCCAGCTTCCCAAAGGGATTTGACAGAAGAATCAAATTCATCCCATTGGTTTATTAAAGACAGTTAAAATCAGCAACTTTTACCTGCTCTAAGAAGGAACGCTCATGTTAGCCCTTAATTAAAAGGCTCCCTATAGTTATGATAACCACACTCATTTTAGCAGGCGGCCCAGTTGAAATAAAACAAAGGTCCTGAGCAACAAGATACAGATAATACTGAAGTAAGAATGTGCAGCACATTTGGGAGAACTGATAGCCTCTGGAGGGGGAGGAGTCAGGTATTTTGAGTGGAACCTCTCTGTCATAGTAATATGAGCATAAATGAATTTATTTGTGCAGTCGATAGTTGCTGTAGTACAGATTGGATGGAAACAACACCATCTCCAGATTAACTTTTTTTCTTTTAGTAATTTATTAAACTGTAAACTCTGAACATTTTAATAAAAATACAGACGTACAAAACAAAACTCTGTGTGGTTCATATTTTATTCAACAACATTGCCGAATAAGAGACATCCGCTTCAGGGCAAAAAAATGCCACTTCCATTTCATACTGTACTTATTTCTCTAATGTCTCCTAAATGATTGTTTGCCAAGAAGCATATTATGGGACCATCATTTTTCCTTCTACCTCCCAGCTCAAAGGCTGTTTCTGCCTCTCAGGAATAAGAGATCTGCTGCTTCTTCCTACTTTTTTTTTTTTTTTTGTGTATGTGCACTGGCAAATTCAACCTGCATTATAAACAGCAGTTCTACATGCCTAGCAAGATGCTCTGCAACCTTAGCATTGTGCTCCTTCAGAGCAGCATCCCCAGAGGAATGACTTTACGGATTATTAGTAATATCCACAGAAATGGCAACTGATATCCCTCTCCCATCCTTCCTATGTATTATTCATAAGGCTGTAGATTTGTCATGATAATTTATTGGGTAAATCAGACTCCTCTCACCGGGTATAGTCTGTGGACCTCGAGGAGAATAACAGCAAGTTGTGGACATTGCACAATATGTATTAAAGTTTTAAGTGCCACCCCAAGGTGCAGGGAATATGCACTCTCATTTCTCTCCTTAAAGAAAACCCAGATAAGAATGAGAAGAGACTATGCATGTCAGGAAGAATTTATACTGATTTTGTAAGATGAATATTCATCTGGTGGAAAACATACTGAAAACCATGGAGGTGTCAGAGGACTTAGCAAGTGATAACTTACCTTTAGTACTAGAGTGGGGTGTAGCTGAATCAAGGTAGGGAAATGCATCAGATCCCATTTTCAGATCAGCAAATCATCAAGAATTGATTTTTCCAAAGACTGAGTTGCCTTTGAACTGCGCATCTAAATCCCTTGTGTTAACTTGAACTTCCTTGGCCACACTAAATTGAATTATGAGTTAAAATCTTTGAGTTCATAAAAGTACAACTGGATAGTATACATATTTTTATCTCAAAAACAAGAAAACAGAAAGAAAACATCTTACAAAAGAAAAAGAAAACATACCTATAGGTATGAAACATGCCTACATTTGAAATTGAGTGACATCATGAAATCAATACACCTCCAGGGCTTTCAGGTCTTGAACTGTAATTCATTTACACTTTTTTTGTGCCCTGTGACTTTAGAGTAACTGAATAATGTGAATGCATCAGTTCTCTGTCCATCTCCTGGGTGCCACAAGCAACTCCAGTGACCTGTTGGAAGAGTCACAGATAAGGTATAGAGGGGAAGAGCAGAGATACACAGATACTCAGAGGTTTGGAGCAGCTTCTTCAAGAAGCAAAATTAATAATCTGGGACTCTTCAGCCTGGGAAAAGATGACTCAGAAGAATGTAGCGGAGGTCTATAAAATCACAAGTGGCACAGAGAAGACAAATAGCAAATAATGCATTTGGTATTTCTCAGCACATGACAACCAAGGAAACAATCAGACAGCAGTTTCAGAGGTGAATATCATTGACGTGAAAATATAAATAGATTCAAAAAGAAATTAGACAAAATCAGGGAGGAGAGGCCCATCAGGAGCTATTGATCCTGGTGATTGTCTAAATTCCCCAGGTCAAGAAGTCTTATAGAGCACTTTTGTGGATGTTGAATAGACGTATCAGAGGAAGGTGTATATATTCCAGTACAAGAATTAAGGAGCTTCAAATTAAACTAGAAGGAGGCAAGCTCAAAACAAGTGTGTAGTTCCTCTAGAAGTGCATCATCAGACTGTGAAACTTAGGGTGTTATAGATGCAGACAGTTTAACTGGGTTCAAGGGGAGACCAGAAAAAATAATGAAAAGCACGTTGATTGAGGTTTACCATTGGGAAGTCACTGATCTATAAATGCTCGAATAATATTCAATGTAATTGACATACAGACTTCCTCTCTTCTTACTCACTCGTGCTACCACCACTACTGAAGACAGACCCTGTAGGATTTGACCCCGCACAACTGCTCAGATGCTAGGAGTGGCCGTAGGTCTGCGTTGCGGGGTGGGTGTGTTGGTTTGGGTACTGAAAGGATTTAAGCAGAGTTGGATTCAGTTCTCAACCCACCAAAGTTTATATGCACATCAGCCCTGTAAATCAGTTCTCTGCATCCTGGATGAAACTGAAACTGCACGTTGTGCCTGAACATGAAGAAACCCTTCAACAAAATTAGGCACCGAGCTGCTGCAGAGCTCATTGTCATAGACAATAAAATGACAGGTAGAGTAGCTTTTAGGAATCAAATACATCATAAAGGCAAGTCATTAAGAGTATATGTTCTCTCTACAGCTTAGGATCAGATCCATAAACGTATTTGGCCTCCTAACTCTCGTTGACCTCAGCAGTTAAGATCCTAAATTCCTCTGTACATGACAGCCTGGCAGTGCTGGTAAAGAAAAAAATCTAGATAAACAAGCAAAAGGGTGGGAACAACAACAACAACAACAACAACAAAATCTCTCACCTAAGTAAGTACAGCCACCTGGGAGTTTCCTCATCAGTGGGGTTAGACGTGCTATTTATCTAGAAGTTACTTTGGCTACACTTGTCTGCAGCGGATTACATGGCTCCATCTCTGTAGCGTGCTGTGGCCAACCAGGAGGAAAAGAAGGGGGTCTGGTAAATGGCAAAAGCAATAAATATACCTGTCTGAGAACAATCTATCCTGTTTTGTCAGACTTGGACAGATCCTACCAAGTGACGGTTTCATTGTTCTACTCAGCAGTGAATATTTCAGGAACAGAAAGTCCAAGATTGACAAACAATACTCTCATTCTTCTCCCCACACAACCTCTCCAATGAGTGAGACAGTGAAGCACAAAGGGGGACACTAAATATTCGTAATGCTACACTACTACTGAGAAACAAGAGCAAAAGGAAAGAGGGAGATGTTCTTACATCTGTGGTTAGGCTTCCATCAGGGACTTTGCTGGGAAAATGGACCCGAGCAGCTCCCTTGGGGCTAGCCATCACGAGTCATGGAGCTGGTTGTGTTTTCCCACATAGTCCTGCTTTGCTTGGTTCTACTCCAATTGTGGGCATCTTAGCTTCTGCCAAAAGCCTGCATGAGGACATACCAAACCCTCCAGAACAGATGGACCCACAGATCGTCTTTGCTGTCCCAGCTGATGAGCTGGCACTCATCAGCTTTTCCAAGAACAAGGTTTTCTCCTCAGATTCTTCACTCAGGGGTGATATAGCAGGAGGTGTTTGTCCCACAGCAGTATAGAGCAAACCCCACACCAGCTTCTCTCCGGGAATAACCTGAATGCATCCCCTGGCTGGGAAGCGGATGTTATCTTTTGCATTCACAAGGCCTACATATTCACCAGGGAGGTCTTTGTCCTTAAGCTGAGAAATAATTCAGAGTCCAAATATTTGGAAATTAAACTACACGACAGTGGCAGGAGTTAGCCCACCAACTTACAGATGGTGTGATATTCCCACCATCTCCTGCTCACAGAAAATCAAAATATTCCTATTTTTTTAATACTTGTGAGCTCAGACATGACTACGACAAAAGTTCAGAAGATTCTAACCTTACACAGAAATATCATAACCTTAAATATTCCTTCTAAATTTTAGCATTCTTCAGCATTTTTCTCATTCTCACATTAAGATGTTCTTGTGAAAATGGAAACGCTGCCTTTGGTTTCCCAAACAGTCCTGGTCTCACTTGTGAAGCACGGTATCTTTTGAATACTGTGTCTGCAAGGGAAGCAAGTATATTTTTAAGGCACATCTGACATCTGCAGAGGGGAGAAAGTTAGTTCTGCAGTTCATTAATCCAAACAGCATCTCTTCTGTGCACAAAAGGTTTTGTGGGTTTTTTCCCCCTAGCCAAATTGCCATGCCCTGTATATATGTTCAGGTGTAAAATCTGCAAAAGGTAATTACTTTCCAAGAGTGCTATCAAGGCTCAGGCACACTCCTCAGCGCATAAATCTGAGGCAGCCATGCATCTCTCCAAACCTGAGAAGGCTGCCTGAAGAAATATAAAAACTCTGAATTTCCCTTTTCTTATTTAAACACCTGCGATTTCCTCACAGAGACAGTGACTACAGAAGCCCCACATAAACGGTTTGCAATGCAGTTCTGAATCAAACCCCTAAGGATTATTAAAGTAATCCATCTTAATTATAGTGAAAACCTGTTACTGGCCTTACATAATAATGCTTCATTTATAATTTCCACTTGGGTCTGCTTCCCTCCTTCTCATGCTTCTCTCTCCCCTACAGTATTTTTCCTTTATCTGCCTTTGAACAGAATTACCCAGCACCTTTGGAAAGTGATAGAATATTCTTAGGGTGGCAGGATGACCCTGTAATTAAGGCACAGGTCTAAGGAAAATGACACTTTAGGTTTTCTTCCTAGATATGTCTTCAGCCAAGGGTCTCTGCTTTAGAAACAACATTCTGGTTACCCTTGCAATCCCAGCCAAGATCAGAGATTAATGAAATGAAATACCATAAAGGCTCATCTCTTCCCCAGTCTAAATACTTTTAGCTACCTGTCCTACCATTTACATTACCTGTGCTATCATTACACCATTACCTGGTGCTAATAAACTATGGCTTCCTACCAGACTTGCTAGCAGTTTTCACCTCTGTCATCTCAGAACAATCTTCTTATCTTTCTATTACCATTTGGGTACGAAGCTCTTGGAAGGCCCTCGTAGCTATCTTTTCTACCTTTTGCCTCTCTGTAGATTCAATAAAAGACTTGTATTTTATCCCTGCTAAGACAGTAGAATAGGATCAGGCACAGCAGAGCCTCTCTGAGCCAAAAGGTATTTCTTGTTCATGGAGCTCACTGCTGGCAATGCTGGGTGTGCAGCATCGGTCATACCACATAAAGCTTTGGCCATTTGGCTCTGTTGGTGTAAGGTGGTCTCCGAGTTGTTCAACAGACATGTGTTAGCTTTAAAAATGAAAAAAGTAATGAAATAAAAATGTGCAAACTGTGAGGTCTTTTTTTCAGTTTTAAATTTGTACAAAATAACAAGCAAGGAATTGTTGAATTCTTTGAATTCAATTCTGTTGAATTGAAATCTCTCTCATGGAGAGCTTGGCTGACCACAAGGGAATCTGCATCTTGACAATTCAGGTGACCTTATGAAACACTTGTTTCTTCCAAGTCAATTGCAACATGTACCATATTTATATTAATTTCTATTTTAATAACTCATGTATTATCTCTTTATCATGTACAGCAGGAACCTGATCCAAAATGCTTTTCAGTTAGAGGGACTTTCTTTCACCATCTCCTTTTGAGGTTTTTTTGGAGGGGTTGTTGAAGTGCTGTATTGAAAAAGAAATAATCTCCATTTTACACACATAATGTTTGGGAAAATAGGAATACAAAACTAATCCCCTGGGGTTATCTGAGAATCTTGCTACACATAAATGTCTTCCTTGCATAATTTCTGGGCATATTACAGTAAATATTAGCACAGAGACTTCAAACTTGCCTCATCTATGTGGGAAAGGGAAACCTAGTCTGTGGCAAACCCAGCTACAGATCAACATTTCCAAGATTAAAATTTAATTGAGTCAATTATTCTTCTCTTGCTCTCCCATGGAAGAAAAGGTTAAGCTAAATTTAAATAAGGCATGTTGATCTCTACATTATTCATTCAGTCACTGATATATCACTGTCTTGATAATTTATGGGTTCTAAAAACTACCTAGATGTTCACCGCCCATCCCAATATCTTGGGGAATCATCAATTAATATGTCCCTTGGTTCCAAATTCATTTCAACTGTGATAGTTCTGTACGAATTGATCAAAATTACTATTCAATCATTTTTTCGCATGGAGCTCTGTGACCTCACTGCGTGGTATCAACTTTCCTCCTGTGGTGATGTGTATGTCTCCAAGCTGAAGCTCCTCAAATTAAAAATCCACTATTAATTCTAGCAGTGATTTAATACTGCTGTCCTTGTAAGTCTACCTTTTTATCTTAGCTTTACATAAAATCTCCTTTCCATGGGAATGTATGATATTTTGCCTTTTGTTTTTAAGTGCATTTTAAGCACTATTTTCAGATATAAGACAGGAACACAGAACCTAAATACTATTATCAAAAATTATTTAGGCACTGAGACCCATGCTCTGCAATGTATTTTGTCCCACTGAAATCACCCGAGCTGCTCTGGAAACCTTAGCAGCCTAAATGCAAGGATTCGCTAAATCTACATCTAAGAGTCTAACCATACTGGGCTGCCTCTGAGTTCAGTGAATGAAAAGTAAGCTCTCATTGGCATCTCACCCACCTTAAGGTGTTACTAAGGTAGAGGGAAAGAAATTATCTTTCTGCTGGAACTCACATCTCTCCTTTGACCACAAAGGGAACATAGACAAGTAACTTTGACCAGAAAAGCAGTGCAGTGTGCAGTCTCCAACAGCAGAAATACAAAAGATAGCTTCTAAAGCTGACGCTGTAACCCTTGCAGCAAGAAACACTACCTCAGAGGATAACATTTCCTCAAACAAATAAAGGACTAATATTTTTAAAAGTCACTTAGACTGCTGGAAGCTGAAGACCAATTGCCTTCCAACGGTATTGGGACTTCCAAGGACTCCCTTTGTAAGCCTATCTGAAAGTTACTCTGCTTCATAAGACCTAAGCAATATGAATAACAAAGTCCCATTTTCAAGAATGACGTTAGCACTGGGAAAATGTTTCAGCTCATTGAACCGTAGTCCTCAAAGCCTAGCTTTTTGGTCCCTGTCCTCACACGCACCCTCACGATGCAAAACGAAATCGTATTCCTTACTGCACTGCTCGTAGCGTCTCAGCTACCAGTGTAGCCAAATCCTCCTTTTACACACTACTCTCTCTGTCCTTGGTAAAGCAGAGAAAAGAAAGGAAACAATAAGAGATATAACAGATCCACCCAGCGCCAGGTAGTCATAATAATATATTTCCTCTATCACACATCCTACAATGAAATGATTGTTAATATCAGTGATCACATACTTAGCATTTCATCCACAGGAGTTATAGAGGGGGTGGAGGAGGAAGGGGATAGACAGAGTATTTTTGGAAGAATGTGGGGCAAATCTTCTGCTGAGTTTGTCAGACATCAACTAATAATGAAGGCAACAGCAGCCTTTAAAGTCAAAAGAAGAGGACGCCGAAAGATTTGTGATGGAAAGCAACACTGAGGCCATCATGAGCTCACTGAGCATACAGAAGTATGTCAATCATTGTCAGCCACTCAAGAGATTAAAAAGGACACAGAGTAAATGACTTAATAGTGCAAGTCATTTAATGACTTACCAGTCATTTACTGTGACTTACCAGTGTAAGTCATTAACAACCAGTAAGTGGGAAGCAGTGGGAAGTAATGATTCTGAGCTCTGTAAATTATTTCCACTGGTTGTTAAGCCACAGGACTGCCCAGACGACCACCAACAGAGCTCAGGATCAGTACTTCCCAGTGGTGGTTGTCAAGTTAGAAATTAGAAAGGGAGCTGTCCTTGAAGGACCTAAAAGGCAATGAGAGAAAGAGAAGTGTCCACACCCACCAAAATCGAATTATTGTCTGCTCCCGCTAAGAGGAGACTTTCTGGAAGGCACAGGCACTACCTTGCCCCATCCCACCACATGATTCAGCGTGTGATGCCATCCATGAGGTCTGACTTGCTAGAAGGGGAGTACACTGCTGTCAAGGTGGACAGCCAAACGAGTACATCTGGTACGGGCTTCAGAAGCAGTCACTGCAGGGTGGAGAGAGAGAGGAAGAGGAATTTGCCCTTATTGTGCCATGTGCCAAACTGCAAAGGCACGTGTCGTCCCTCCAAGAGCAAAGTCTCTCTTCTGCTCTCTGCCCTGCCTTGCAAAAACTTCAGTCACACACACAGAGAAAAAAACCAAATTGCAATGTGTTCAGCTACTCTGCTGCGTTCAAGGTATTAATAAATGACAGTGGCTCCCAGAACAGACAATGTCACCATTGGCCCCCATCAAGTAGAAGACATTTGGAAGTTTTTTTTTGTGTTCTTTTTGTGTGTTTGATTCGATTTTCTCCCTCCCTTCCCCCTCCAGTTGCCCTAAAGCTATAAGAATAATATAAGATCTGTCTCATCCAGTATCTGTGACAGGTACAGCTCTGCGCACACAGCCATGAGGAAGCAAGAGGTCCCTAAGTCTCCTGCAGCTGTTTGACAAGTGTGAATTAACTCCATCTCCATTGCTAGGTATTTCAGATCCAAGAGAGAATTTCTGCTCAGTAGGATCCAGGCTGCCTTTCTCCCCATGTGCCTTGTTTTTTTATGGGCTTTATTTTCCTATGTACTCTGTGCTGCAGCATTTGGAGGTGGTAATGGGGGAACATAAGAGCTGCATACCTGGGTCAGCACTGGCATACAGGATCCTGTTACAGTCCAGCACCGTTCCACATCAGGTGCCACACCTCATGAACTGCCCAGATGTTTAAAAAATAAGCTTTGGAACAAGCTTCCCAGGGAGGTGGTGGAGTCACCATCACTGGAAATGTTCAAAAAACATGTAGACATGGCACTTCAGGATATGGTTTAGTGGGCATGGTGGTGTTGGGTTGATGGTCAGACTTGATGATCTTAAAGGTCTTTTCCAACCTTAATGATTCTGAGATTCTGTGAAAAAACCCTTATCCCAAACCCCTCCTTCATGTTTTCCTTTGCTTACCTGTTTACAACAGCAAAGGATATTGTGAGGGTGGGGTGAGCTGTGACCAGCACATTCTGGGAACAGGACTATACTTTTTTGGTATAGACTGAGGAGTATCTGAAATGGCAAAAAGGGCTCCAGATTGTGGCAGCCTGGCACAGCCTGATATTATGAATCACAAACAGATTTTACCCTGTTCTTCTCCCTGTTTTCAGGCTCTTGTGGTTGTGTCTGCACCCTGCATGGCTCCTTGAGCATTACTGCAATGCACGAGATCACGAACAGCATCACAGCCCAATGGTTGGTGCCTCTGCCACTACCCCACCGCACATCCAAGGGCTGCTCATCTACTTTGTCTTATCTGTCCCTCAAACTGATAGAGGGGAGGAGTCAGGTGTCTCTGGCTGATGCAATGGTTCTGTTCAAATGACCAGAAAAGAAGATGGTGTTTGATACTTCAACACAAAATATCCAGTGCCTCCAAACTGGGGCTTTGGGGATGTCTGGAGACCCCTGGAACCCACAGCCAAAAGCAAAATCAAAGATGAGTGCAGTCAGGCATCTGGACTTGACTCCCCAGAGAAGTCACCTGAGACAACTCAGGTTGAATCTCTTGAAGGTTTTCATGGTCTTAAATGAGACTGTTGCCAGGCTGAATGCTACAGATGATCCTTGACATTTCAGACTTTCTCCACAGTGGCAGGCATGTGTGTTTGAGGAAAGTTCAGGTGCAGAAAGCTCAGGTGCAGAGGGGTGGCCAGTTGTTCCTGACACAACTGCATCGGTTTTTCAGTCTCTGTTTGGAACCCGAGAGAAAAAAAAGATGCGGGTAGTTCTTCATTAAAGTCATCTGCTCTCTCTGACTGTTTATTTCCATTTTTAAAAGGCCACCTTCATAACTCAGAGCAGCCTGCCCTCCTTGCTGTTACCAAAGAGAATTTCAAGCAGGCTTAGTCTTTATCCTTTTTCCAGACTAATAGATCCTCGATTTCAAAACACCACTCTGCACTCTGCAGGACATGAGGAAAAATTGCAGCAAGGGGATGCTCTACAGGAATAAAAGATTCGTGCTTTCCAGCAGCATAAATACTCAGCACACAGGCTACAACTTTTGGCTTTCCTCAACTTATCCCAAGATGTTTTACTGCAAATTTCTGATTGCATCTTGAGTACCAAGGGTAGCTTCTTGGCCTTTTTTTTTTTTTTCTTCTTTTTTTTTGCCAGCTGACAGATATCTGCCCACATCTTTTGTTCCTGGCTCTGATTCAAAGTTGTCTTTGCCAGTCAAATTTAGTACTTGCTCATTCCAAGAAAACTGAAAGCAAGGCCAGGTGTGGGAAAGCAGATTTGAGTTATGTTGTGCAGCTTGTCTCTGCATGACTGCTGCCAAGGATGCAGGGTAGTTATACTGTCTACTTCCCTTAGTGTCTTTTGCAATTCTGAATAAAAGAAGGAATCCACCAATAGAGAAGGTTTTAACCTGGGAACTTTTTTTGCTGGTTTGTTTCCTTTCTTCTTAAGCATTCCATAGCATGAAGTACTGTTGATTTTAGGAGAAAATTGTCCAGGTCCTAGGTAATATGAGGACAAGCCTAGATTAAGAAGTAATGCAAGTTATCTCCCATGTATGCTTGTTAACCTGTGCTTGGGGACCCTGTGACTGTGCATGTGAGTAGAGAGGAGCTGCTCATCTTTCACACACACCTTGTTGGGGAGAAGTCGGCTCAAAGGTGGATGCTATAAAAGCACTGGGTAAAGCAAGCAATCCCTTCCCTGCCATACAGCCCCAAGTTTTGCAGTCTGCTCAGCAGAAATTTCCTGCAACAAAGGTTGTATGTCTACCTCTGTATTAACAACCTTGGATGGAGGAATGTGTCCAGCTGTTTGGGGGTTTTGACCCATTACTAATTGTTAATACTTCTAGCAGATGTAATTAGTGTTCCACAGCTGAGCTCTATGCTTTTCTGTAGCTTTGTTTTACCCCTCTTACTTGACTGGTCCACTGGATGTTCTTCTGTCATGATGAATTCCTTGTTCTCCTTCAGGCTTCTTGTGATGAGACACCTCTGTCAAAGGTCGACTTCTGTTGCTTCAGTTCTTCATTTTAGTCTTTCCTTTCAGCCCCAGACACCTGGGAAAGGTCTGGCCCTCCCCAGAATGGAAATATGCAGAGAATTTTCCCATGGGGAAAGAAGGCTTACTCCAAAAAAAGAGCAAAATTCAACCCCAGAGACAGAAGATCGCAGTAGCCTGGGAGAATATGTCAGAAAAATGGGACCCCCCAGATGGGTTAGGATATGGACAGATGCCATTCCGGCAGGCCTCCCTCACTATCAGCAGTGTCCCAAGTACCTCAGGCTCCCCTTGGACAGTAGCATTAGCTACCGACTCTGGGCAAAGCCACCTGCAGGACTGCAAATCTTTTGCCAGCCGCCACAATCTGCTGCCAGCAGCCGTTGCCAAGGGACCAGCCGGCACCATGCCCACCTTCTCAAGGCACTACCCACGGGGATACAGCCCCAGATCTGGTGGGCTATGTCAAAACCAGATGGGGCACGCAGCTGATCCACCTACAGCTTCCTGCCCCATGCCAGCATGGCTGGGTGCAACCATACTGTGTAAGGCTTGCAAGAGCAGTTTGTCGGTGGCAGATGCCTCCTGTAGCCAGGACAGCTTTCTTAAAAAGTGTTTGATTCTTTCCATAGAAATATTGCAAGTAAAATTCTGACTGAAGCAGGCAGTTTGTATGGAAAAAATGAGCACTCCTAATTTGGGGCCAAAAATATAAGTACCTGGGAATGATGTGTTGTCATGGAAGGTGTTAGAGGATGTAAACCGGAGAGCAAACTCCTACAGACTTCTTCCATTAAAGGACCTAGAACAATTACCATATTTTTTTTCTTTTCATTTTTTTTTCTTCCATTCAGCACTGGCTGATTCCTTACAACGTACCCAGGTATTTTTCACATATTTGTGGCAGAGTATTTAGGTCCCAGCCCATCTCTACTAAGCAAATGAGAGAATAACCCTTCAGTTTTCTACTTTACAGTTGCTATAAGGAAACTCATAATTCAGCCTTCATGTACAGCAAAGTTCTGATGAGATTTAATGGAATTGTAAGTTCCCTTTATGTACATACTGGGAACCAACGGCAAGACTGTGAGTTCATTTGCTGAGGGATATTTACAATCCCACCCCACAAAATATAGTGTTTCATGTTTTTTGGCAGAAGTCTGATGCCTACTTTAGCAAAAAGCGAATAAATAATATAAGAAACATAATTTCTTTTAGACCTCTTGCAACGCTTAATGTATACATTATCTATTATATACTTTAAAGCATCCTGGTTAATTTCCTAAGAAATGTATACATGTTGCAAATTCCTAAATTGGCAGGTATTAACCACAAGGAGGCTAGAGAACATTCTTGTTCAGCTCTCAGAATCTATTTCCAGTATGAGGATCACAGAGTTGAAATGTTTGATCAGCCATGATCAGTATAGCCAGGGAATACATTTTTAGTAAGCATGTTTCCATGGTGTCCCTCTACTTCACCCTTCACAAAACCTACACCCTGTTGAAGAAATTTGGAGCTTTGAAGGTCTGGGTTTTGCTAAAAGAATTTTGTCAATACAATTAAAGTTGAAACAGTTCCTCTCTCCTTCCCAGTTAGTTTCAAGTCATGAAATTATGCAACGTGGCACAAAAGGCTACGTATCTCTGCATTTTTCCTGTGTGTTTATTGGGGTGGAGACAGAGTTCAGACAAGCCACTGATCCTGAGTAAATGGCCTGAATCACGCAAAGATATGAAGAGATACTTTGCTCAATGGATAAGGTTAGATAAATGCATAAATCTGTGCCAGATCATTGCTGGGGGGTTCCATGAATGTAGGTTCATAAACAAATTAACCCTCCTCATCTGCAGGGCCTGGTTTGCTAGCATTGCCATTTTTTAACTTTAGTGTGTACTGAAATCACAGCAGCGTAAAACCAGCAGAAGAGAATGATATCTCAGGCCTGGTTTGCTCTCATCTCCTTCCTATGAAAGTATATTAATAAGCAATTTGTCTTATCCCACAAAGCATTCAGGGGCAAAGCATGACATTAGACCAAGAAGGATGATAAATTACCAAAAGATCTGCAAACCATGTTTGTGAAGATTGAAAAAGATTGTGTTATTTAACGTTATGTGCTAACCTTGTGATCTATGTTTAGTATGCAGGCTTGGGCCTTTCCATGCGAGGGTATTTACTATAAATAGGTCACTATTTATGATGGCTTTCTTTAATATTAAATTGGTCCTCCACCCACATTCTGGATTCCTAATATATTTCATTAGCACTTCCTCTCTAATAATTTCAAGGAAATAAAGTGTAATGAGTGATCACCACTTGTTCAAAACCACCTCGGTGAAAGTGAAATTCAGCAGGGGGTTTCTTGGAAGTTTCTAAGATGTTCGGCATCAGGGTTTTTTTCTGATGGGGATATACTGCTTGAGTGATAGGAGAGCAAAAGGTCTCTTTGCTGCATGGTCCAAGTGACAAGTTCTAAGTGAGAAGAGGTGGGAGGTGAAGCTGATGTTAATGAAGTATATCTGGTGGTAATGTGACCCCCGAGCACTTGCTCTTGTCTGACATGACAGCTAAGGGAAATCTGCATCTCCATCCTGCTGCTGAAGGAGGGAGTCACAGAAACACGCAGGCTCTCCTGCCACCGTCTTTGGTGGGAGCACAGAAACACACTACACCTTCCAGACCCCGGGGCATATCTCGGTTGTCTCCACTCCAGGGGATCCTCTGGGCTCTTTGGGGCAATCTGGTTTTGTCTATGCTGAAGACAAGGGGCATGACACAAGGTCACCCCAGCCCTAGTTCACACTTCAGTTTCCTGCTGGGGGAGCACAACATGGACCAGAGCCCGCATAGGAGCTCTCACAGAGGCAGCTGGGACAGCTGGAGGAGCAAGAAGCCGGGATGGCATTGCAAGGGAGGGAACACGGTTTAACCCTTCCTCGGACGACAGGGGAGAGCGCGCAAGAGCAGGGCCCGGATCTCAAGCCCTGGGCAGTGACTGAGGAGCAATCCCCACAGCATGGGCTGGCCCCACCCGCGGTGGCAAGGAGCAGCGTTTGCAGCTCCAAAAGACCCACTGCGCTTCCTAGCATTGCCAAGCTGGAAGATGCCTTTTTATCCCGGGCTAAGACAGCCCGCTAGCGCAGGGTTCAAGTGTAGTGCAGCGATTGTCCGTGCTGCTCACTCGCTGCTGGTTTTTGCGTGCTCATTCAGGGCTGCCAAGCCAGCCACGTTCCAGAGAGGGGAGATTTGCAGAAAAGCAGGGATTTAACATCACATTAAGAAGCTATTTACTGAAACTGTGAGATGCCAACTGAAACTTGGCATGAAGCAATACTGACTGCATCTCATTGCCTAAATGCTCAGACTAATAGTGGTGTTTATCTGTTGAGTACAATGCAAATTTGTAGTGCAGGGGACAGCAGAGGCCTAAAGGACAGGGTGTTCTGCAGCAAACTCAAGGTATTTTTAAGGCTTCGGATTTGTGGTTTGCTGCAATTGCTGGGATATAATAGTCCTATTAATCAAAGCCTGAAAAATCTTCCTTTTTTGCTTAGTCTCAAAACTTTCTGAGAAGCATAAACAAAAGTAGTGAGAAGGATACAGGGTCATATTTATTGTGATTACGGTTATTATTTCAATCATCATTACTATTATTATTTCCCTCTACCCAGGATCCAGACTGAAACTAAAGAATCATATTTGAATGTTATCACCCTCTTCAGTATTTTAGAGGTGCCCATTAATGCTGGGTTTGGAAGGATGCTTATCCCACAATAAAACCAATTTCTAATTGACATCATGCTGCTTTAATATTCCCTCTGGCTTTCTGCCCGCCTGGGATGCCAGTGTGCTGCAAATGATTTTGTGCTCCAGATTTACTTCAGCTCCTGCCACATTTGTCAGTCTTATTTTGGCTCTTCAATCAAATTTCATCACCGAGTGTGAGCATGACTTCCACCACACCACACGTCCTCCTTTTTCCAATAAGATAGCATGTCTTCTAGCATGTATTACAAGAAAAGCATCTACAAAAAAAAAAAGCATTGTAGTTTTATAGTCTTGCTTTTTCAACTTTATCTGATGTGTGGTTCTTAAATCTTTCTCAAAGTCAAACCATCAGCTATACTTTTTCATCATTGTGAGAGTTTCAATATGCGGCACAGCCTACACG
>NW_010564034.1:23801-26567 GCF_000687285.1 Phaethon lepturus
ACACGACAGGGAGCTTGGTCACTCATCCATGTGCTCTTCCAGACCCACATCCAGCCAGGATTAACAAAATAGACCGTAAAAGAAAACTTCAAATACTTCAGAGAATTTCAGCCCATTTTCCAGCCCCAGCCCAGCTGCCCTTTCTCTCCAGTTCTACCCCCAACACATGCACCGGGGGGAGTATTGAAGATAAGACCCAAAAGAGAGACCAGTTTCCATATAAATTACCATTTTGCAGGCTCAGAAAATGCCAAAATTGTTTTAGAAATTCCTCTGCCTTACTGCATTTGAGTAAACCAGGTTGTACTTTCTGGGAAGCTCAGACAAAAATGCCCATTTCCTATTTGTTTGAAAATGTATTGCTTCTGCCTACAGAATAAACGCTGATTGATTTCTTTTAACTAATTTCCTCAATAAAGAGACAAAAGCAGCAATAACAAAGAAATAGTAAAAACAGACCAAAAGTGAGGTGTCAGTCAATTAAAGTATTTTACATCGCAGACTTCTGACTCGTCTGGTTTCCCTCTGTGTTTTTGAACTCAAGCATATTCTTCCAACTTGCAAGCAAATGTGATCACTTGCAAGCATGTGATCGTCACACTGCCCAGTGAAGTACCCTCTAGAGTGGATGATGCTGCCAAGTACTGAACACTTAGATAAATAATTTGTGCCTTTCTTCAGGGCAGTACGGACTGTTCATTCCCAAAGAACTTAAGCAATTTCCTCGTACCCGTCATATGTTTTCAAATGTCATATTTATAAAATCAAGAGCTGATCAGGATTAGCCTCTGCCAGCCTCAAAATACCTTTCATGAGTTAGATCTAGTGCATGCAATTAGCTAAACTATGGTTCAGGTGATTACACTTTGTAAACCTGAATTTCTCACAGGTCCAGCTATATCCTCTCTTTTCCATCACCTTCATCACCTCCTTTGATTCATGAAAGACAAAGGAAAAAGTGCAAACTCCGTCAGTGCTTTCAGTCTTGAGGTAAGAAGTGACATTTTTTCTGAAGCAAACATCCCAGAAAGAAATGTCATTTGCAACATTTTGGCTCAGCTTGACTTCAAGTTATGTCTGTTTTTACCCCCAGAGAACTGCAGCCTGCATGGCCCATGCCCCTGTTGGCCACCAGCCATGCTCCTCCAGCGGCAGAAAGCAGAAACTTGACAAAAAATTCACATTGGGTATTGCAACAGCTCAGGCAAGCACAAACTGACCTTGAGGCAATCTGAGACAGCACCTCATCCTGATTTTCTGAAACACTTTTATTTTCCCCCAAAAAAGTAAAATTTACATTTTCCTATGGAAAATATCCATAAAAAATACTATAAATGTTTACCAATAAATCATGGAGGGAAAAAAAATTCTTGAAGTCTCAGTGAAGCTACAGTGCTGTAATCCCACACTCTGCAAATGGTTAATGATCCCCGCAATGAATCAGTCTCCATTTCTTTAAATGAAGAGTGAGTTTTTCTCTTTTTTGTCACCTTCAAAGAAAATAGGGTTGGGCGTGTATCATTTAAAGAAGGCTTTAAAGCACTTTGGAGGGTAACATAAAAGAACATTATTTCTCCTGAAAACAAAAAGAACTTAATTTTTTAGAATACAGTAGCTGCATCAGTTATAAATCAGACAGCTTGCAGGCCCTTAATTGAATATGTTTCTATGTGAATGCATTTTCTTTGCTGAAGGAGAGATGGTATTTTCTGTTAGGGATTGTATACTGTGTGAAACATCGTGGGTATGACGAATCAGAGAGAGATTTGATTTTTCCATGGAATATGTCATTAAAGAAATCATTGCCATTCTCTCTGAGACACTTTAATGTTTTATTTTAAAAAATTAAAAATAAAAAACTTTCTGAGTTTTGCTTACGCTTGGGTTCTTTTTTTTTGCAATGACATTTTCAGATTAGTGCAGAAACCTGGCATACATAACATGAAAAATGTTTACAATCTTATTTTCTGTCAAAAATAGTTTAGATAGATAGGATACTTTTCAGTAAATCTTAGTGAAGAAATTTTGACTCTTTGCCTTTCAAGATATACATCTCATTTCGAGAATACTTTAGTCTCTACACTGCATACTGCATGTAGGTTTAGATAACTTTGTTGAGAACATAGTCAGCACATATCGCAGAAGACAGGTGAGGAGAAAATTTTATAATTACATTTTATTACTATAAAAATTTAAAGGGAGTTTTTAAAATGAACAGACAATTAAATGCACATAGATTAAATAATCACAGAAATAGAAATCATAGAAAAATAAGGAAAATCCACTCTCTTTTAGTGCATTTTGTGTAAGGGAAGATGACACATCTGGTGTCCTGCTTTGCTTTGTCTTTTTTCCCCCAGCTACAAAAGTAAAGTAACTGTTAGCACAGCTCTGCTGATAAATTCATAACCTGTCTCACGCAGCAAAATAAATAAAATAAAGCAAAACTTGTTTCTGTTTCTATTGACATGACAAAACTCTCAGTGACTTTGATAGGTGCTGATTAGGCACTGAATAAATAAACGTGAGCTAATTCTTGGGATTTCAAACACCAGATTTTCTAGCAGAGTGCATGCTTTTAAGAAGGGTTGCTCTCCAAAGAGTATCTGCAGAGGAGTGCAGAATATAAACTAATTACATGTACACACATGAGCCTCACGTGGCTGCCTGCTGCCTTGCCACCAGAGCAAGCAGCACTTTGTCATGGGTACGTGTCCCTTTGCTCACCCCAAGCAGGGCAGCAGAGGGGTTCTTCTCCCTTTCCCT
>NW_010564034.1:26598-52456 GCF_000687285.1 Phaethon lepturus
TGGGAGGCTGGAGCCAGTGTGCCCAGTGTGTGGGAATATGTCTTCTTGGGTGGATATCAAACCCTGATGTCTATTTCACCGTCTGCAGACAGCCGCAAGCACTGTTGCAAGGCCATGGATACTACACTCCATCTCTTGAAGAAAAGGTCTCTAGGCCAACTGCATGCATGCAATACTTACCTAATCCTGCGGTGCACAAGAGGAAGCCATG
This sequence comes from Phaethon lepturus, assembly GCF_000687285.1. Lineage (NCBI taxonomy): Eukaryota > Metazoa > Chordata > Aves > Phaethontiformes > Phaethontidae > Phaethon > Phaethon lepturus. The sequence continues at coordinate 26,810 of NW_010564034.1, forward strand.
GCAGACCTTTGATGCTCACCACCAGTCCCACCACCATAGTCTCCACAAAAGATAATTTTTCTTTTCTGGTACCCTTCTCCCAACTCTTTCCAAGTGACTTCTGAGCTCCCAAAGTTCCTTCCCCCTTCACCCTACCAAAGTAACCTCTGCTGTAATCATCTGACAACCAATTTCCTGAATACTCCTTGACATTCAGATGCATTCCCAGATGTAAATGTTGATAGCAATCAGTTTTAAATCCAGCCTTTGCCCTGGCAGATCATTAGCCTGTGAATAAAGCATGGAGATACATACCTTGATTTCTGATCAGCAGTAGGTGTGTTGATGACTTTCATGTGAGGTACAAACTGTAAGTGTGACAGGACTCATTGTCTATAAATCACTGGTTGGATTGTGGTTAACTTTCTGTGGTAACAAAGATAAAACACACTCTCTCCCTCGTTAGCTGAGCACTGACAAAGCACTGCAGGGATCTTTCTGCTGCACAGAAAACATCTGCCTGGATTAAACTTCAGGAGACCACTGACAAAATCTTTTCATCTGAGGTGTCTCTCCAGATGGAGTCACCCCATGGGAGAGCAAGGTCTGTACCCTGCCCTGGGCAGCACAGCCACCTTCACATACCCAGCTCACACTGATCCACAATGTCCCAAACCCCAAAAGCAAAGCTTCCCCCCTGCAACAAGCCTCCATTGAGTCAGAGGTACTCGACTCACAGTTACAAAAGCAATACTCAGGTAGGATTTCGAATATGGCTTAATCTTCTTCTGCATTTTTATTTACTGAAGAGGCTTCAGTTCACGCATGCTCTGGAGAAGCTCAACCCATCTCTGCAGTTTTCTCTCTGTCTCCATCATGGTCTCACCTGCTGCAAAACATTCCCTGTAAATTTCTATAGCGCTATCAGACTGCCTCTTCCTGCCTCTCTCCTTTCAATTTACCTTTGGAGCCCATGAAATATTGGACAAAACCACTTGTGTGCTCAATATGCCAGGACCCCAGCTTTTTATCAGTGTTGTGATGTGTTTCCTTTACCTTTTCTCTTACCATGGGACAGCAGTAAAATCCTTGGGGCAAGGCTGCAGGTTAGCAGCGTGCTTCCGCAGCTCTGGGATGAATGCGGCTCTGGTCCCTAGATGAAACCCAAAGTTGCTATTGCTCTACAAGGATACCTGTTCCCCTTTTGCATTCATGTATTCACACATTAGACAACGTGCACTCTTCTAAGAGCACTTCTCCCTGAAAATAAATCTTTCGATAGCCTCATCTCAGGAAATCTGCACAAAATCAAGGGCAGAGGCTCTTTTTTGGAAAAACAGCAGAGGATTTGAAGGACCAAAGAAACAGCTGGAGAAGGGAAGGATATGAGGTGAATTTCCCCTGATAGTATCATAGTATGTTCATGTTGCTGCTGGATCACAATTTCTAACAGATTTTTTTACAGATAATATTTGTTATTAAAAGATTGGAAAGGAAATAACTATTGCTGGGAATACAGAGTGCAAAAGAACATTGTGCAAATTGTGTTAAATGTAGTATCCTGTCATGGGGATCTGGAAGACCAAATGAACTGGTTTTCTGCTGCTGTGCCCTTGTGAGGCAGTGACTAGAAGCTAATTCAGAAAATGGAAGATAAGCGCTTGTTGGCCTCCAGGTCTAGCAAGTCCCTTTTCCATCAGAGAAAACCAAAAGCAAGAAAGCATGTACTGAGATCAGGTACAAGGGAGGAGGAACAGGGAGGTGAAAGGAGACAAATCTCTTCCTGTTGTAGCTGGCAGCAGCAGCATCTGCTGCTACAGACTGGGAAGGTGACAGTTACTTTCTCCAAATAATCTCGTAGCATTTTTACAAGGTATTAATCAGCTTTCACAATCCTCCAGGTGGGTAAATAGCACTTTCCATGTTTATCATGTGGATGTACGAGTTACTGGATGACATAGAGATTAACTCAGATTCTTACAGCAAGCTAGCAATAGGTTTATAAAAAGCACCTCATTGCTCTGAGCTCTCACTCCTAATTCTCACATCCCCTTTCTGAAATGGAAGGACTTATACCTCCATTACCTTTTGGTGAATAACAAATAAAACCTGAGAGTCCTCGTACTTGGCCATAAACACTATGCTTGGTCCTGACCACACTTCAGACCCAGAGGTACTCCCCAAGGGTCCTGACCTCTTTGCTCTAAGCACTGGACTACCCTCCTACCCTTGCTGTGACTTTCTTCTTCAACAGCTGAGGTCTCTCTGAGCAGCCTACAGATTAGGGAAACTCATAGCAAATGGTGGATGTCCTCTTCAGAAAGGACTCAGTTTAGCAGCATGTGGTCACCATTTCATTTGCAATACTGCTTTCCTCCATTTCTACTAATTAAGAGCCTGATCCTGGGAAGTGGCAAGCAGCTCCTGAGGTATGCTGAGAACCCCTCCCCACACAATGGTACTTGCTACAGAAGGCAGAAGACATTGGTCCCAAATATCACCTGGCCTATTCTGTCTTGCTTGCTTTCAACCCTGAGAACCAGATTTGGGAACCTCCACCTTTCAGTGGCCATCTCTCAAGGTACCTTGACTCTTTACTCCCAATCTTATTTAACTCACCTGCACCCCTTTCTAAGTTTGTCTTTGATACTCTTCATAGCTTCTTTGTCTTTGCTGAATGACAATATTGTAAAATGGAACGAGCAATGTTTAAAGTGACTGATAGTGTAGAAAGAAGGCCTAAGGGTGAATGAAAAACAAGCCAGTGGATGTGGACTGTCAAAGAGGATCCATGTGCTTGTGCATAAGAAATCCAATAATAGTTAACTTTTATGGGTTGCAACTGTGCTGATGTTCCTCTCTCCTTCCTTAATCACACACGTTTACCTTGTATTGATGCTGGGATGATTTGTATGCCATGGGTTTCTGCTGAATTTCAAGAAGAAATATATTAACCAAAAATGAATAGCATTGTGTCAGTTGAGGGTGAGTATTTATTTCTGGTGTGTAGCATTCCTTTTCTGCTGTGCTGTCAGATTGTCTGCAGGGCAGCAGCACCCGGTGTAGCAGGTGAATCACTGCACTTCATTCCACAGCATGATTTATACTTCTCCAGTTTTGGTCATGCTGTTTCTGCCTCTTGTATTTATTGCTCTGTTTTCAGGCATTACACTTAAGACTACGATCTTGATCCTCTGTGCTCTCACAACTCATGGCACCATTTTTACCTACCAGAGTAGAAAGTCATTGGTTTGGAATGGCTGATTTATACCTAATATGTACACCAGGGCCTCTTTTACATAGAGTCAGAGTAGGCAGTTGTCTACAGTGGCAGATTATTAAAGGCTAGAAGACCAGAGCCTTTAGCAAGCATGAAGGAAGGAGACCATATGAGACACCCAACAACTGCTATGTAATGGTGGATGCCCTGGGATTCATCTTCCTTGAGGGTCTCAGGGACGTTAGACTACCAAAAGCTTATCTCAGCTAGAAGGTGATACAGTCTTACCAAGCTCTGTTCTCCACCTGCTTCTACTACTTCCTGAGGGAGGTGAAGGTTTCCTGTCCCCCCCACAATCTCTCTTGTTCTGGCTGTCAATCCTGCACTGCCTGAGGTGGGTCTGGCAGATGTGTTCAGTACCAGTGTAGGTTTGGAGTAAAAGGAGGTACACGGTGGGGCCTGGCACAGTGCAGGAAGAGCTCAACTGTTACAGCAGACAAGAAGTTACACAGTCACAGCCTCTTCACCATTTGAGAAGGTCAGATTTCAGAGTAACTGCTCTACTACAGCCTTAAACATTGAACTATGATGAAAGTAGAAGATATTACTCCATTATCATCTTTGGAGGTTATACTAAACAGTTTTGCCTATGCATTAACACACTTTATTTCCTCTAAATGGCAGTGCACGTTGCAGCTTCTGCCTCCCAAATCCTTCAAGGATCATCATTGTTTGACAAAGAACTTTGTGTTGCTGGTCGAACGCAGCCAAAAAGACCCTCTTCTTCATCTACCCCAAAGGCATTAAATCAGAGCAGCTGTAGGAACTGATTGCAAGAACAAGCTTGAACCCGCTTTTGAAACACCATCATTAGTAGCCTGGCTGCTGGCTGAGTGCAGCTGATACATGGGGCTTCATATTGCAAAGTAATTCTTGATGGTTATTAAATTCCTAAGGTCAAAATAAAGTCATGCAAGTGGGGTGTGCAGGAAAGTCACCTACAAATTTCTAAACTGCATTATTAATTAACCATATATATAATTTCACTTGCTGGAAAAGCAATATTTTAGAAACAGTAGAAAACTGATATTTGTGGGGTGAGGACTGTCTCTTTTGTTCTGGGTATCTACAGGGGCTAGGAGAAGCAGTCTCCTTACTGAAAGATAAGCAATAAAGCTGTGTTTGTAAGTTCCTAAGGAGAAAATAATGTGCAGGCACAGAAGGATATGCATTAGTATTTGCAAAATAAGAAGCCTTCAAAACTGTTATTGAGTGCTACAAAGAGGACCACTTTTATCTGCCTTCTCCACTCTTATAACTAAAGGAGCAGGTTCACCTTGTTCTTCTCTCATGCAGCCAATCCCAGTGAGCAGCCATTTAATGTCTTTTGCAAGGCAGGCTAGAGCTTATATACTAGCACCTATATGCTAGGACCTATGTGCTAACTTGAGCTTCCCAATGTCCTATAAAAGTTCTCCAATAGAAATCTGGGAATCTTCTTACATTTCTACTAGTCTTTCCACAATTTTTTTTTTTGCTGTGCTCCACTACAGTGTTTAATAATATGATGCCTGCTGTTACCCAGACTGGGCTTGATGACCCAAGACGTCTTATCCAGGACTACATTTCAGCATGTCATGTTTGTGACATTTCCAACAGGCTGCCACTGATGCATGAATAACCCCAATTAATCTCTTGAGAGATAAGGAAGGAGAGGGCATCAGATCCATGCAAAGTGCAAAAGCAGTCAAAACTATCCTAAAACCTTGAAGGGGATAAACATCACTCTTTTCATGACCTTGAAACCTGAGAAATCCCCAATACAACTGAAAATGGATAAGAGAGGTTTTGCTTTTTAGTCATCCAGAAAGTGAAAATCCATTTGACAGGTGTCACAACATCCTGACTGCTGGCTAACCACCAAGGACCACAGGCAATGTGTTTACTTGGCACCTTGCTACTGCAGGTGTCAATCCCAGCCGAAAGGAAACCCCACACCAATGTTCTTGCTCAAGGTCCAGTGTGGAGGGCAAGCAAGGTAACTGAAGCATTGTCCCTGAGTTAGCTCGGCAGACAGAAAAGCTCAAATGGTCACTCCATGGCTACTACAGGGTGGATAGGTCCAGCCTGGAAAAATACAGCCAGTGTTTCACTAACAGGCTTCTCTCTCCATGAGCTGGTGTAAAGGCATCCATCTACTGACCTTTTCTGGACTGTCAGTGAAAAACAAAGAAAAACTCAAGTAATTTTTTCCCCAATTTTAGGTGATAATAAAAATGCTGAGAATCCAGAATTTTCTCATAGGATGGATATTTTAAATTTTATGCAGGTCCATCTGTAAGGCTTGTGTCCAATTTCAAAAAGAGTTCCTGGGAAATAATAACTGTCAGTCATATTCATGTCAACTTCTCTATGTTGCCTTGTTCACTGAATGTCCTCTTGAAACTTTTATTCCCCCAGTGCATCCTTCAGTCAACCATTGCCACTGGGCTGCCAAGGTGTAAAATCAGAGAAAAATGAACAATGGAAAAAAAATTAAGAGAAACAGTAAGGTGAGAGAACAAGCTCTGAAGAGAGATTACAAAAATGGACTGCTTCCCTCCTGATTTTTCCTGAAGGCTGCATACCTGCCATGCTCCTTATATGTCTATATGCCACAGTCTATATCTACATAGATCTTACGTTTGTGGAACTCTCTTGAAAAGGTGAATATATTTCTACTGAAGGAAACATTTTATCTTCTGTCAGCTATGCATATCGTTTTTCACCCCTGGATCCTATTTATCCATTTGTGACCCTAGTCAGGAACAGAAAATTACATCCATAGACTGTTTGTTCTGTGAAGCAGATTGCCTTGACCAAGAATTTCAAAAGCCACTTGATGCAACTTTGGGTGTCCAGCTTGAGAATTTTTGCAGGTTTTCATGACTCTGCTGGAGAAACCTCTCTAAAAGATATCAGGTGAGGACCCAAAAATCAGTCCTTCTCTAAAACTCCTAGGGTTTTTTGACTTGTTCGCTTTGCGATTTGATTTGTTCTGAGGCTCTAAGGTAACCTGTAGAGAGGTGGTTGTTAATATTCCAAATACCAGGAATAATAGTTAGAAACACAGATGTTCATTACTTAAGGACATCAAAGAACTAAACAGATTTCCTGGATTACTACATTCACTCCCTGCTGTGTGTTCCAAAATCAAAAATTTGTACAGTTAACAATCTCCAGTTTTCTGCTCACACTGCTTCTTTCCGAGAATAGATTTCCATACTACTGAGAAAACCTCCTACTTTCATAATTTCTTGCAGTGTTCCCAGGAAACAAAGAAGAACTCCCTGCTGTGCTTTGTGTTTGGTCAATCGTCACCTCTGTTTCTTCCAGGCACCAGCCACTCTTCTTTCCCCATGACTCATTTTCCAGCCTTTTTACTTGATTTTGCTTGATTTCCCTCTCACTTGTTACAATTTGACCCCTCTATTAAAAAAAAACACAACACATTTTGCCCCCAGACTGGCTCTGGGTAAGTCTGCAATGGCAGTGGAATAAATTCCTTCTTTCTGCTTGTAATACATGATACTTTTATTAACACATCCTCAATACCGCATTTCCCTTTATTGTGACTCTGTCATTTCCAGTTTATCATGCCCTCTATAAATCCTAGCTTCCCTGTCCTTCTCAGCGGCACCGCTGCCTCTTCAGGATGATTATGAACTCAGTGGTAGACTACCAACTACTTAAAAGCAATAAAAGAGGTGCATTGCACTTTATCTCCAGCTCAGGATATGTTGGGGTATCTATTCTTTATTGTCATTATTTCTCTTTTTTTTTTCCAGCTTCCAGCAGCCGCTTGCAACAATAGCAACAATAACAACGAAGCAGCTGAAAATGTTGCTGTTATTTTGATTTAATGAGCCCTCTATTATGTCAAAGAGTGAATACTTCCCAAAAATAACATCAGTGCTTCCTGTATGACTATAACAGGGAGAGGCAAAGTTTGTGAGAGTAGCAGAGTCTTTTCTTAGTCACTATTCTTCCTTTGGGGACTGATGGAAGAACAAAAGGCACATGTTGTTTGACATCTGGTAAACCTAGTGCAGGGAGTAAATGATTTTGATAACGTCTGTGGTAGCAGAACAGCATCTTTTATCTGAAAACAAGAGCTTTCACTATTTCTCACATAATAACAAAATGTTTTCACCATAAACAGGGTTGAATGTTGTCTCTCCATTTATGCAGGTACCCAAGACAAAAAACTCCCTGCAAAGAGGGACAGGCCACAGTAAGGATGTGTGTGTCGGAACACATCGGTCAGAGCCCAGGGCATGGGGCAGCATCCATCTGTGCTTACTGAAGGTCTGTGGATTATTCAGAGTAGAAACAGTTTGCACAGGAATGACCAGGAGTGCAGAGGGGTGACAATTTTAGGGGCAGGCAGGAACAAGTAACAGATTGGTGAGCAGCGAAAAATACTACTCTGTGCTTGCCCGAGCTTGCAGGTAGCATTGTAAACACAAAAAAACATTCCTACAAAGAGGAATAGGGGATAGAGGAAAGTCCAAAAGGTCAGTCAGCAGAAAACTGCATCTTCTTTAGGTATGGGCAATTCGATGATTACGTGCCTCTGTCATATCGCTGTGAAAGATCTGGCTTCTCTAAATGTTCATTCCAAGCTGAGTCTGACTCATCTATTAACTAGACATATAGCTCTTCACAGTTTTGTAGGTTCATTTACATATGGTGAAGATGAAAATCTCTTTCAAAAATATATTCAATCTTAATAAAAGCATGTTCAGCACTGAAGAATCCAATGTAACCTTTGGTAGTTCAGTTTCATGATTACTTGCCCTAACAATTAGAAAAACAATTTATTTCTTGTTTGAACATTAAGGGTGAACCATGCCTTCTGATATCTGATCAGTGAAACTTTCAGATAAAGACAATTTATTATTTGCAGATATTTATTTTCATGAAAACATGGTTTTTTTCTTCGTATTCTTGATAAGTTAAGATTTATAAAGTAGAATTTTAATGAAATTAAATCATTTAAAGAACTGGTAGACAAGATAAATAGTCTGAAACAGAATAACTAAATCTAGGAGAAGGAAAAAGATGGAAATTATTTATGTGAGAGCAAAGATGCAGGACAAATGTAGAAGTCATTACTAAAAAAATTATGAACCTGTAAATTAAGATGTCTCCAGTCTAAGATGTCTCACCAATATCAAGCACTGGTGTCCTGTGCTTTACAGTCTTCAATTTCCACCCTTTTCCTTCTAGACAGAAAAACCATCTCGCCAAACTTTCAATGCACATAGAATCATAGAATCCATAGAATCATTTGGGTTGGAAGGGACTTTTAAAGGTCATCTAGTCCAATTCCCCCTGCAATGAGCAGGGACATCTTCAACTAGATCAGGTTGCTCACAGCCCTGTCCAACCTGACCTGGAGTGTTTCCAGGGATGGGGCATCAACCACCTCTCTGGGCAACCTGTGCCAGTGTTTCACAACTCTTATTGTGAAAAATTTCTTCCTTATATTTAGTCTAAATCTACCCTCTTCTAGTTTAAAACCATTACTCCTTGTCCTATTGCAACAGGCCCTGCTAAAAAGTTTGTGCCCAGCTTTCTTATAAGCCTGTGCGTTTAATTATTGTTGCGACTCCTCTCTAAGGGTGTCTAAGCAGGCACAGGTCTCCAACAGTTCTTGTGCCACCGCTGCCTACCCCATACAGAAATCTTGGACATAGTACTATGTCCTACATGGCTCTAGGTTTCTAGCTTAATTAATTGAACTCAGTCCGTGTCTCACATGCAAACTCCTACTATTGAACATTTATATCTACAAGTCTTAACCTGGAGCTGAATCCCACAAAAGGCATGTTTCAGTTGTCCAAACATAAGTCTGTAGTGCCACCTGACACAACCACATAGGGCTGCCGGAGATGGCTCAGCACCTATAGGGAAGTCACGCTACTCTGCAGCATAGTGGTAAGTCAGGCAGGTTATACACAACATTACACTGTGCTGTGCAGTGCAGAATCAAAATACCCATGCTACCCACTGTGTGTCGAGGAGATCAGTCCAGGTAAGCTCAATCAGTTTATTGATTAAGGATCTATAATATTATACTAAGTCAGAAAGATGAAGCCTCAGACTCCAAATCCATAACCTTTGGTTTTGTCACAGGTGCTGCAGAGGCTCAAAGTAAAGCAAGATTAATATGCAGAAATCTCTAACAGCATTTATCCTTGCTGTTGATTACACTTAACAAACTTTCCATCATGTCACTTAATTCCCGCCTGCCTCCTTCAGAAGCGTAAATTAGAATGTCACCTAAATTAGAATGTACACCCTTCAGAAACTTTCCTTCAGAAACAGTCAAAAATAGAGTCAGCAGTCTTGGAAAAGAAAAGCAGAAAAGAATGAAGAATACAAGCCTCATCAATGCTTCCAATGAATAGGAATGGGAATCAACAGCTTAATTAACTGCAAAAATATTTAATGAAAGTGTAGTTTGTCAAAATATTTATCCAAGCTCCCAGTCTAACTAGTAAAGCATTATATAAGTTTGGTTCATTGCTTGTCCAGACAATACTAACCCTTTATCCTAATAAACACAGATACTAAAACCAAAATGTAAGTAATAGATGAGCCACCAGAGCTCTGAACAGGTTAGTTTTGATATCAGAAACAGGCTGTTTGTAACCATACAGAGCTTTACATAAGCAAGCTTATGGAGAAGTAAGCAGGGAGGTCAGCAGAACTGCTACCTTGGACTCCTGTAGGGTAGACTTTGGCCTGTTTAGGAGACTGGTTGACAGAGTCCCTTGGGAGGCAGTCCTGAAGGGCAAAGGAGTCCAGGAAGGCTGGACATTCTTCAAGAAGGAAATCTTAAAGGTGCAAGAGCAGGTCATCCCCATGTGCCGAAAGATGAGCCGACAAGGAAGAAGACTGGCCTGGATGAACAGAGAGTCTTGACTGGAACTCGGGGGAAAAAAAGAAGAGTTTATGACCTTTGGAAGAAGGGGCAGGCAACTCAGGAGGACTACACAGATGTTGTGAGGTTATGCAGGAAGAAAACTGGAAGAACCAAAGCCCAGCTGGAACTTAATCTGGCTACTGCCATAAAAGACAATAAAAAATGTTTCTATAAATACATTGGCAACAAAAGGCGGGATAAGGAGAATCTCCATCCTTTATTGGATGTGGGTGGAAACATAGTGACAAAAGATGAGGAAAACGCTGAGGTACTTAATACCTTCTTTGCCTTTAATAGTAAGACCTGTTGTTCTTGGAGCACCCAGCCCCCTGAGCTGGAAGACAGGGAGGAGAAGCAGAATGAAGCCCCCATAATCCAAGGGGAAATGGTTAGCGACCTGCTATACCACTTAGACACACACAAGTCTATGGGGCCAGATCCACCCAAGGGTACTGAGGGAGCTGGCAGAAGTGTTCAAAGCCACTTCCAATCATTTATCAGCAGTCCTGGCTAACCAGGGAGGTCCCAGTTGACTGGAAATTAGCAAATGTGATGCCCATCTACAAGAAGAGCTGGAAGGAGGATCAGGGGAACTACAGGCCTGTCAGTCTGACCTTGGTGCTGGGGAAGGTTATGGAGCAGATCACCCTGAGTGCCATCACAAGGCACGTGCAGGACAACCAGATGATCGGGCCCAGTCAGCATGGGTTTATGAAAGGCAGGTCCTGCTTGACTAACCTGATCTTCTATGACAAGGTGACTTGCTTAGTGGATGAGGGAAGGACTGTGGTTGCTGTCTACCTGGACTTTAGTAAAGCCTTTGACACTGTTTCCCAGAGCATTTCTCCTGAAGAAACTGGCTGCTCATGGCTTGGACAGGTGTTCTCTTCACTGGGTAAAAACTGGCTAGATGGCTGGGCCCAAAGGGTTGTGGTGAAGGGAGTTAAATTCAGTTGGCAGTGGGTCACAAGGCCCAAGGCTCACTGTTGGGGCCAGTTCTGTTTAATATCTCTATCAATGATCTGTACAAGGGACCGAGTGCACCCTTAGCAAGTTTGCAGATGACACCATGTTGGGCAGGAGTGTTGATCTGCCTGAGGATAGGAAGGCTCTACAGAGGGATCTGGACAGACTGGATCAATGGGCTGAGGCCAATTCTATGAGGTTAAACAAGGCTAAGTTGGGGTCAAAACAACCCCATGCAACACTACAGGCTTGGGGAAAAGTGGCTGGAGAGCCACCCAGAGCAAAAGGACCTGGGATTGTTGGTCAACAGCCAGCTGAATATGACCTGGCAGTATGCCCATGTGGCCAAGAAGGCCAACAGCATCCTGGCTTGTATCAGAAATAGTGTGGCCAGCAGGACTAGGGAAGTGATCGTGCCCCTGTACTTGGCACTGGTAAGGCCGCACCTCGAATACTGTGTTCAGTTTTGGGTCCCTCATGACAAGAAAGACATCAAGGTTCTGGAGCATCTCTAAAGAAAGGTAATGAAGCTGGTGAAGGGTCTAGAGCACAAGTGCTATGAGGAGCAGCAGAGGGGACTGGGGTTGGACAAAAGGAGGCTCAGGGGATACCTTATCGCTCTCTACAACTACCTGAAAGGAGGCTGTAGCAAGGTGAGTGTCAGTCTCTTTTCCCAAGCAATAGGACAGAGGAAACAGCCTCAAGTTGTGCCAGGGGAGGTTTAGATTGGATACTACAAAAAATTTCTTCACCAAAAAGGTTGTCAAGCAGTGGAACAGGCTGCACAGGGAAGTGGTTGACTCACCATCCCAGGAGGTATTTAAAAGATGTGTAGATGTGGTGCTTAGGGACATTGTGTAGTGGTGGACTTGGAAGTGCTAGGTTAATGGTTGGACTTCATGATTTTAAAGGTCTTTTCCAACCTAAATGATCTGATTCCATGATTCTATGATAAGCTGATTTTGTTCCTCAATGGCTTTTCAGTTTGTGCTCTTTGTTTATAACCATCTCAGGCACTGTGCAGGGTAGACATAGCTATGGAACAAGCTACCTCATGGTACCATCCCAAGATGGATCTCCTGCACTATAGCCATTCATGTCCTATTGAAGTCAAATGCAAATTTTCATTGATGTCTGCATTTATTGCTTTTGCTTCCAGGTATTTCTGTGCTTCTTTATCTGCCACAGAGAGATGGTATTGTGCCAACTGATGCTTTCTGAGCTCATCAGTTAGTGCTGCATATTCCCCCTTGAATCCCTTGTTGTCACTTTGTATAGCAGTCTAATTTGGGCCTTTCTAAGGTATTCATCTGTAGCAGCATCAGTTACTCCAGAAATTATTAGAAGTGGAACAAATATCCAAGTTTTGTATTGACTTTTAAAAGCAATCCTCCCCTTCACACCGAATGAGGTGATGGTAACCATTGGGCTCAGAGCCATGCATGAACAGAATTAATCTTTTGTGCCATAGGACTATGTCAGATGTCAGTGACCTTTATTGAACGACAAACATATGGGAAATATAACCTCAGAGGAGAGATTGAAAGAATTAGCATTGTTCAGTCTGGAAAAGAGTAATAAGATACATGACAACAGCATTCAAACATGTAAAAGGTAACCTCAATGGGCAGTCTGTTCTCCAGAAGCCACTTGAGAGATGGCAGGAAGTATCAAGCTTGAAGTGCAACAAGGGAGGTTTAGACTGGGTATTGGGAAAATCTTTCTCAATGTAAGGCTAGGGAAGCACCAGGAAGCTGGAGAAAATTGTTTGTGCAAGGTTGCCTGTCCCATCTGTCAGACAAGCATTTCCCAAGAATGGTTCAGGTCAAGCAGCTCCTGTTCAAGAGCAGCAGACAGGACTGAATGACCAAGGGAAAGCTTTTCCATCAGTGTCTTCTAGATTTCTATAGGACGACGTGATGCAAAATGGGGGAAGACAGAGTAGCAGATCTGTAACATATTGGTATCCATATGAAACTCCTATTCTAGGTGCTCCCATGGAGAGGGCTGAGGCTGTGCACATGCACCTACTTGTTATTCCTCCCTCTGGATGAAAAGGACACGTGTGTCTCTGAGAACAGGATTCACAGGCAAAATCCACTGACTTGGACCTTGCTAATTTCACCAGACCTTTCTAAGGTCGATGTTATATTGGAACATTGGTGACAAAGAAACTGCTGAAGAGCAATTTGGCATATATCATATTGGGGAAGGTATGTCTCTAAAGACAATATCATCTAAGCTTTTTGTGATGAGTTTCTTAGTCCCCTTGCATTTTGCCATGCAGCTGGAGGATGTGATCTTAGCCAGGGAACTGCTAAATGTTGGCAAATTCACAGCACAAGACAAGCTCTACCTCAGCAAATGTTTCATGTTATCTAAGTTCATCTTTCTCCCTGAACCTCCTTTGTAAACAGAGAGGGGCAGAATATAGATTCCCTGTCAGATAGCTGAATCCAGTTCCTGTCACTTTCCAGCTGGACTCCCCCTTGGAAAAACAGGAAGCAAACTTTTATTATTGAAATTGCTGAGCTGGGTCCAAACTAAGCTAGTGCCCTGGTGACATTTGAGTAGCAGTGATATTTTTTTTGTTGTTTTCAAGTATGACTTTGAAGCAGCAAGAATCAGTGCTCCACATCTCTTATTGATTTTGGCTGCTGAATGTTTTATGACAAGGAGTCGCCCTGCATGAATTCTGAATAGGAGATCAATAGACTTCTTACGATGTCGTGCTGTGTTTAGCTGACTGACGTGCTTCCTTTCTATCACCACCACCAGTCCTAACCCTTTTTCCTCAAAATCCCATTCCAACTCTGGGCTTTTTTACATGTGCATCCTTGAACGGTTTCACCTGCTGTGTTATTACCTTTCTGATGTACACCCTAATAGATCAGACAGTCAATTGACCTGCAACTTTTCTTGTTATCAACATAATTAACACCAGGGCACAGTCTGTAGGAAAGAAAAAAATGAGTGTGCAAAAAGCCTGCTTTCCTTGCACCTTCAAAGTTTCCATCCTTTGGAATGCCAATGGATGCCTGGAAAAAATTCCTTTGCATGAGGAGTACATTATGTCTTATTCTTTTTCCAAAGAAATGTAGGTTTATGCCTCATCCTTATTTGGAGACATTCTTAGGGATTTCAGTAGACTAGAGTGGTCTAAATGAAATGCTCTCTTGAGCTTGTGGAAACAGCTGTGCTGTTTCTCAGACTTAGTTCCCCCAGTTGTTCTGGCTCTGGGAACAGAACTGCTGTAACCCAGCCAGAGACCAGCTCCCTCTGAGAATCAGAGGTCTAGTTCCCTCATGCCTGCCTCCCCATCTCTAAGCTCAGAAGATAGTGCAATGACAAGAAAGACATGAAAGGAGCATCAGTGGTGAGGTGGAGACCCTTTCACTGAGAACTGGACCCGGATCAACCCATTTCGTAGAAACCAACACATCACATGGTCAATACTTGACGCAGCTCACTGCAAACAGTGCTCACCACAACAAAGTAGCACTCGCCCCACAACTTGCTTGGCTGTGCCACAACTCTAAGGACGCAGTAGGTAGGGGCTGCTGTCCATCCTGGAGGTCTGGGATGAGTAAAGTATCATGCCAAGCCCTCCCAGTGGCAAGAAGATCTGTAAACCCAGGTTTCTAGGGCTTCCCTGCATCAGTTTGTCCCAGCTTTGCCATTTTACCTTCTCATAAGCAAGCTCAACCGCACTCTGTCATCCTTCAGGGAAGCAAAATGTAATTCTGTGTCACTGCATTGAGTCAGTTCAGGTTCAGGAATTACCCATAATATTAGATTTCAAGGGAGAAACAGAACTCCCACCACTCAACTCTTCTGTCCCCTCCTGCATACTCAGAAGGATAGATTTTGGTTCAAACCCTACATTTCTATTTATGAGCAA
Organism: Phaethon lepturus; assembly: GCF_000687285.1. Lineage (NCBI taxonomy): Eukaryota > Metazoa > Chordata > Aves > Phaethontiformes > Phaethontidae > Phaethon > Phaethon lepturus. The sequence continues at coordinate 41,849 of NW_010564034.1, forward strand.
TGAATAAATATCCTAATAATTTTTTTTTAGAGTGTTGGCTTAAAAAAAATCTTACTCTATTCCATTACTTACAATTATAGTGGAGAAGGGATTAAGCAACATAGCTCAGTTCCTATCCCAGATGACTGTCCAGTCTAGAGGCTATGGAACTTCATCCAAAAACTCTTAACGAAGCAACTAAGAAGCCATTTTAGTGACTTTTGTGTTAAATAGCTCCTTCACATGAATCTGAGGAAGAAGAAATCTGTCAGGCAAAGAAGTCAGAAGAGAATAAACATAGAAGTATATCTGTTCTGTGCCATTTCTAAGAGTACTAATTAGTCATCAGTCATTAACAGCAGCTGCAGATCCCCTCCTTCTCTCTGTTTGTCACTTCTTCATCTTCATTTTCCCAGGAGGAGACAGAGTAAGGAGAAGAGACAGTTCCAGATAATTCTTATAGGACACGTTTTTACTTTCCCAGGAGAAGCTCCATTAAAGCCTTTATATAATAGAATATTGTATAAATTATTATAGTGACATGGGACAGTACATCACAAGAGACACATGTGGCCATTTTCAAATCTCTCCCCAAAACAGGTTTTAGTTTTCCATCCAGGTTCTATAATAGATTGGAAAATGTGATCAGTCTTATGTTCAGCATAGAACGAACAAAACTAAAATCAAAGAACATTTTGTGTTCATAAAGTGAATCAAATATTTGCCTTTTACGAAAAATGTTGACTTACTTTAGAAATGTTTTTCATTAAAAATATCCTGAGTTTTCCACATATTAAAAACTGCAATACTTTGTTTATTGTCTGTCCTGGTTTCAGTTGGGACAGAGTTAATTTTCTTCATAGAAGATAGTATAAGGCTAATGTTTTGGATTTGGGATGAAAAAATGTTGACAATGTGCTGATGTTTTCAGCTGCTGCTAAGCAGTCAAGGACTGTCTGGCTTTTCATGCTGGGGGTGCACGGGAAGCTGGGAGGGGACACAGCCAGGACAGCTGATCCAAACTGGCCAAAGGGATATTCCATACCATATGATGTCATGCTCAGTATATAAAGCCGGGAGAAGAAGAAAGAAGGGGTGGGGGGATGTTCGGAGTGATGGCGTTTGTCTTCCCAAGTAACCATTACACATGATGGAGCTCTGCTTCCCTGGAGATGGCTGAACACCTGCCTGCCCATGGGAAGCGGTGAATGAATTCCTTGTTTTGCTTTGCTTGCGTGTACGGCTTTTGCTTTACCCATTAAACTGTCTTTATCTCAACCCATGAGTTTTCTCACTTTTAATCTTCTGATTTTCTCCCCCATCCTACCATGGGGGAGTGAGCGAGCGGCTGCGTGGTGCTTAGTTACCGGCTGGGGTTAAACCATGACATTGTCTTATGACTGCCAAATGTGAAGAATTTTGAGGTTTTCAGTTGGGAAAAAATAAGAACTTTAAAGAACATTTAAAAACCATTTTCGTTTCACCTTCTATATACTAAAATCTCCTATTTTCATATAGTTTTATTTAATGCCTTTTAGTCACCAGTAATCTCAATAGTATAGGTTTTTATTAACCATTTCTGGCCCATCAAGAATTGGGTGATTGGGACCTGGAGAAGTCCCAGGGGCAGAGCAAGGGAGGGCCTGTGGTTCTGAAGGGTGGCAGATGGCTGCAAAGAAAGGCAGCATGGTACAGGTTTCTCAAAAAAGTAAGAACTGTGACTGTGGACAATATCTGTCACTCTCCGCATATGAAAGAAATACTGCAAAAGACCTGTCCCTTCAGTTGTGAGGAAGTAATAACATCACCTCCAACTACCACAGTGCTCCACCTAACCTGGACCCTGGTGGGGTGGGCAATGCATGCAGAGCTTTTCAGCAGAGACTGTAAGAAAGAGATTACTAAAAGCCTTTAGCACCACATCAAAAGCTGAAAATGTACCTTTTACTTAACCCGTGGGAGGTGGTGTATCAGACAATGTTGCAGGTCACAAAACAAACCAGCCAGGTATTTGCCAGGCAAGGAGCTGAGAAAAGGCTGACCTTAAAACAAAGACAGACCGCACCACATGCAAGTAACCTAACTTACACTGTGTGAACTGAAAGCTGAACTAGGCTGAAGCGTTTTGAACACTGAAGCACATAGATGGAAACAAACTTAACAAAACTTCTGACTAAATGGAAGTAATGATTCTGCATACTACCTAGGAGTCTATAAAGAGTGACTATGGTGGCAGGGAAGCAGACAAATAGTAAAACAAAGAGGATCGGGAGCCTACAACATCAAGTAACAGCACAACATCAAGGTAAAATAGAAGAACCTGAGAAATGACGCAATAACCCTGTGGTGGGTTGACCTTGGCTGGACACCAGGTGCCCACCAGAGTCACTCTATCACTCCCCTCCTCAGCTGGGCAGGGGAGAGAAAATACAACAAAAAGCTCATGGGTGGAGATAAGGACAGGCAATTCCCGTCACGGGCAAAACAGACTCAACTTGGGAAAATTAATTGATTACCAATCAAGTCAGAGTAGGCTAATGAGAAAGAAAGCCAAGTCTTAAAACACCTTCCCCCCACCCCTTCCTTCTTCCCAGGCTCAACTTCACTCTCAATCTTCTCTATCTCCTCCGTGCGAGCGGAGCAGGGGGATGGGGAATGGGGGTTCTGGTCAGTTCATTACACATGGTCTCTGCCGCTCCTTCCTCCTCAGGGGGAGGACTCCTCGCACTCTTTCTGTGCTCCACCATGGGGTTCCTCCCATGGGAGACAGTCCTCCATGAACTTCTCCAGAGTGACATTGGAGTTAAGGCATGGAACTTGGATGGAGACTATCTGAACAGCGTGGTCTGATTATAATAGAAAATAGGGATCATGGAGCCCCCAAGGAGCCTTGTGCCTTGGTCCTAAACTGAAAACCAGATGTGTTTCTCAAAGAAAAGAGATTCATCACTTTCCATGAGCATGAGGACCCCTATACAGGATCCTCTCAAGGGCCAAATTCCTCTCCCAGGACTGGAAAAGTGGAAAGAGATTGTGTGAAGAGAACTTCACGGCATTTTCAATCCCCTTCTACTACACTTCAGTGTGTTTTTCAAGAAGGCAGGTTAACCAGTCTTGAGAATGGAAGGAGGACCTACACTGGAGGTGCAGACATCCTGAGAGCTCAGGAGTAACTTGCACTGTTCTCAGCCTGGCTTTCCACTTTTTAAAGCTATTATGCTAGTGTCCCACAAGTGCTTTGTAAAACTGCTTATCTCATCTGAGAAACCTTTGTACTTATTTAAAGTTCTTAACATGGCTTGACTGTCACTCCAGTGTTTCTATAACGGACATGGGCAACACATTTGGTAGGCACCAGATAAAGTACAAGAGCACCCTTGGGAGTCTCCCTTGGATTTTCTGCTCTTCAAGTAATTACCTTTTGCTTACATGGATGCTTTAAATTTAGTGTAATCCCAGCTAATGGGATTTGGCAGAGAGAGCACAGAAGAGACCCCCCAGATGGAGAAGCATAAACTAAGCATGAACTCCACACACTTCTCCTTAGATGTTAATTGTCCTCAATTGTAATACCACATTTGCTGAGCTAGCTGATTCTCAGATGAAACCTTTTAAAGCTCCTCTTTAGAAAGGAGCTAAACTGTCTCCTGCTGGGTATAATCCAAACAGAGCCTGTGCTCCCTTTCCCAAAGAGATTTGACCAATCTCCCTTCCAGACATAGGGATGGTCTGACACAACAATTCTGCTCTCCCACACAGAGTGCTCAGAAATGCTTTGATATGCCTTGATATTGCTAAAACTCTAAAGGTTTTAAATCCTCCAGCCTTTTAATCACTCTTCAGGGGCTTTCTCCAGATACTCTGAATATAAAGAGCTACTGATATATTCAGGCAAATATTTACAATGTCACACTTTACAGCAGGGCTGAGACTTCCCAAACTGTCTCTTGGAGCTGAATGACCAGTATCTATGGCTGTTAATGGAAATCAATTGCCTCAATACCACACAGAGCTTTGCAAATAATCACTGGAGTCCACTGACTTACAAGACTTCCCTGCTTTTTTCCTTTCTCTGCCTATTAGTTACCATCGGTCACTGGAACAGGGTCCCCAGAGAAGTGGTCACAGCACCAAGCCTGTTAGAGGAGCGTCTGGACAACGCTCTTTCTTAGACGTACGATTTCATTTTTAGTAGTCCTGCAAGGAGCAGGGAGTTGGACTCAGTGATCTTTATGGGTCCCTTCCAACTTGAGATATTCTATGATTCTACGATACCAAACAAGTTGACGTCATGGAACAGGTGTCTTTCTACCACAAAATGGTTTTGAAATGCTATACATAATTTCTAACCATGCAGCCATATGCCTACTTCAGTGAATTTTCAATTTTTCCTTTCAAAATAAATTTTGTATTTGGAAATATACTTTCTTTGATATTGCAAGTGGCCAACACATGTCCTCAATTCATGTAAAAAGCAGCAAGAAACTGGGTATAAGGTCTAGTGCAATCAGTATGAGACCAGTGTTACATGAACAGAATTTTGACAGAGAGATATAACCCTTAGCTTACAGGTTTAGGGAAACTGCTTCTAGTTTTCCTCTCCCCTAGAAAAATGTATATGAAACCTCTCTGCTATCTTCACCCCTAGAAATTATTTCAGGCATAATTTATATGGAAAAACTAAAATTTTGGTCAAAAGATAAAAGACCCAGTGTTTTCAGCTGCAAATCACGTCAACAAATACTAACAAACATGCAAGAACAAACTTACAAGACACATATAAATTTTCTCTAAAAAGAAGTATCTTCATTTCACTGTCTCAAAAAGAAGTTTCCTGTCAAAAGAATGAAAATATTCTGTTCTTGTTTAGTATTTCATAGAATCAAATTTTCCTGCATATTTCAACAGGAACTGGAGAGAGGTAGGCTTTTGTAATTTTTCACCATCTGAAGCTATTGACTTTTTAAGATTAAGATTAAGGGTTCATCACAGCTTCCTGAACATTCAGCATCTCTCCGTGGTTGACCATGAAGGCTTCCACCACAATCAAAGGAGGAATGAAAGTATATTTTCAGAGGGGATTTATTTTGAGGCAGGGCTACAACACTGGTAGGAGGAATCACACTGTAAAGTTGCTTCTTTCTCTCTGTTAATATTCTTGGAAAGAGTTAAAAAGCGTGTAGATGTGGGTGATTAGGCTGGACTCTTTCAGGAAACCTAATCAACGTAAGATGGAAAGAGAGAAAAAAAAGTGTTAAAAGTGTTTAGATGGGGAAGTTCCACAAAGATCTGTGCCAAGAGTTATGCTGATAAACATATTCATAAATTCTGTAGAAAAGGAGACAAGTATGAAATAACAAGAGTTTTCTGATGACATGAGTTATCCAAGGTAACAGAGAAGAAAACAGATAGTGAAAAATTATAGAGGAGATTCAGAAAATTGAGTGAAAATAAGTAAAATAATAGGTGAAAGTCAATGTAAATAAATATAAAAGAAATATAAAATGGTGCATGTGGAGAAAAACAATCATCATGACATAAAAAATTATGAATCTTGAGCTGACCATTACCATTCAGGAGCAACACCTTGAAGTTATGACAAATAGTCCCATGAAAACATCAACTCAGTGCTTAGTAGTTGTTGAAAAAAGCAAATAAAAGATTAGGCATTGTTAGGACAAGAGCAGTAAATGAAATGTGGCTCTTTCACAGAAAATGTGACTCTGCCTCTGTAAATCCATGGTTCAACCACTCCTTGAATAGTGTGGTTCCCACACCTCTAAAAATGTATAGTAGAACTGGAAACAATACTGCTTTTCACACAGAGCATTCTAAACCTGTGGCACTCCTTTCCAAAGGATGATGAAGCCTCAAGTTCATAGAAGTTCAAGGAGAGACTGGACATGTACTTAAGAGATACATTGATTGAGAGTGTCCTGGTTTCAGCTGGGATAGAGTTGGTTTTCTTCACAGAAGCTAGTGTGAGACTATGTTTTGGATTTAGGATGAGAAACTGTTGATAACGTGCTGATGTTTTGGGTTGTTGCTAAGTAGTCAGGGACAGTCCAGCTTCTCATGCTGGCCTTCCAGCAAGAAGGCTGGGGGTGCACGGGAAGCTAGGAGGGGACATGACCATGACAGCTGACCCAGGCTGGCCAAAGAGATATTCCCTACCATACGGCATCATGCCCAGTACATAAACTGGAGTTAGCCAGGGAGGCAGAAATTGCTGCTTGGAGACGGGCTGTCGATCGCCGATGGTGAGCAATTGCTGTATTGGGTATCACTTGTTCTTGTACATTCCTTTGTTGGTATTATCATTGTTGTTATCATTGTTGTTTCTTTCTCTCTTTCTGTCCTATTAAACTATTTTTATCTCAACCCATGAGTTTTTTTCTAATTCTCTCCCGCATCCCACTGGGGGAGAGGGAGTGAGTGAGCGGCTGTGTGGTTCTTGGTTGCCGGCTGGGGCTAAACCACGACAGTCCTTTTTGGTGCCCAACGTGAGGCTCAAGGCTTGAGATAATAATGGTTGCAAGTCACAATATCAGTTTATTTGATTTGCATCATGCTCTCGTCTTTGCCGTACATGTTAAGGATCGGTGTTGGTTTCTGCAAGCTGCTGCACTCTCCGATGATTAGTAATGTCTCGCCTGTGAGATTTGTTTTTAGAGCACTGACCTTGAGCTTAATGTGGTATCACCTGAGCTCTCTACTAAAGCCGTTACTGTATTTTGGCTACTATCTTGTGGAGACAATTAGCAATTATACTTCTGCCTCCAAAAGGCTTTTTATGGAGGAAATGCAGAATGGTACCTTTGCTACCCTCTATCATAATGTTTCCTCCTTCATCACAATAATTTTTCAGTTTTTTGAACACCCTTGGGTAGTTAAAATACCTCTGTTGCTACTTCTGGGGAACACTGTTTCGGTTTTGTCTAAGGTTAGCAAGCAATTTAAGAATATCATCCAGAGATCTACCCCAAGGCTGGATAGTTATGAATGGGAACCCTGCTCCACTTTCAATCGGCTAAGGGCAACGGAGGCCATCGCCCACCCGAGTGGGTGAGCAGCTGCATGGTGCTTAGTTGCCAGCTGGGGCTAAACCATGACAGAGAGTTACAGAATAATCCAGCCACAAGAGGCTCAGGCAATCCCAAGCTCTGAAAATGATGGTAGAATATCATATATGTATCATACATGTTTGTTCCTGTGCTTACTCACCTTTAAGTATCCCCTTACAGCCACTACTGCAGAGAGCATACTGGGCTAGAGGGACTCTCTCTGTTCTTTGGTAGGCAGCTTCTCAAATGAGTTTAAAGCCACACCATGCTTTGATGGAAGCTGAGTTACATGTCTGAAGAGTATATAGTGAAGCTGAGGAGCTGCAGCACTATGGTAAAACAAGGAAAGCCTCTTTCTCTGTTTAGTCTAACTACTTTAATCCAGTCTCCCTTTCTAATTTACTTCTAAAGGCAATTTACTTCTAGTAAGTCTTAGAATTTCCCTTGGGAACAACAACAGCATAGATATGTCTTACAAAATTTCTTGAACCTTTCTCCTAAGCAATTGGTTCCCACCAATGTTAGCCAACAGCCTTTCATTGACAGCCTCAGTTCTGGCCTCATCTTCTGAATGGTTTTTGCCCTGAAAACTCATTGTAGTCCATAAAAGTAGAACACTGAGAAAACCTGTAAAGCACAGCTGGAGAGTAGAGACAGAGTTACTTTACAAACTAGCAAATTCTAAATACCCATTGCTTTAATGATTTACATTACTCTTATTTTATTTTAAAATCATTCAAGGAAGAAATCTTCTCAGATAACTAAAGACTACCGAGTGTAATTCTTCTGGAAATGATGCTGTTGAAAAAATGTACATACAAGTCCACTGCAGACTAGTTAGTCCTGCTGTTACTAACCTGTGGCTGGTTCTTTATTTCTCTTATTCAATTTTTATTCCAATAAAACTCTGAATGACTTCTGCCTGCGATATAGCTCAGTTCAGCTCCAATTGACTTACAGTAAGTAGAGTGCCCAAGTGTGTAACATAATCACTACAGAAAGCCTTGAAGAGAGTTCACATGAAGCTCTATTTTTAACACCTAGAGTGACAGCAGATGCAATCAGCGAACCTCAAAAAGGAGATAAAAAATCAGGCTGTGATTTAAAGAAATGTCAAAGTGAATATTTTCCAGCCCAGCAGATTTATTGTATGAGCATGCAAACCCAATGTGGTGATAACTAGTTAATATCATCAGATCAAGCAAGATACATGTGGTGTGCGGTGGAGGTAGGAGCTCTCAGGTACAGTCCGGGGATGGTAGGTGCTACACCCCCAAAGAGAGGGATGCTAAGGAGCATTAAATGCAACACTTGATGGAAGAAGGACCGAATCTGTCCAGGCATGTGTTCATTTTTCAGTTTCAGAATACTGCTGGATTTTTGCAGATCGTCTCTGTTGATCTCTGTGGTAAAATGAACAAACAGGCAAATAAGGTAGACTGTTAGGGATTAGCTGCATCACTCAGCAATGAAAAGTTCTACTCAGCAATCAGCTACTCAGATTTTGCTGTGTAATAGCAAGTCCAGACATGAGAGAGAACCAGTCTCAGACAGCAAGTGACATTTTCTTAACAATCATGATGAAAGACCAGGCCTGTTTCCCACAACCATGGACTCCAAAGTCTGCACTTTTCCCTAGTCAGGATTTGAGCCATGCCTTCATGCTTCCAGCCATTAAAACAACATTGACCTAGGAAAAGAAAGGCTTTAACACAACAAGCTTTGTGACCCACATGCTTCCCACCTGACTGTGTCTCACTTATATACCTTGTGTTCAAAGTGCATGCTTAAATGTAGATGTCCACTTCGTGAATGACTTCATCTGAACTAAGCACTTAAGGAAAACCTACTTATTTCATCCTAAAATAGACCTCTTAAAGAAAATCACCCAAAACTTCTATTTCCCTCTGGTGACTATAAAAAGAGTAACTTAAATGGAGACATCTAAAGGTAGATGAAACAATCCCAACCCAAGCATCATCAGTGCTTAGGAATGGACAGGACTCAAGTATTTGTTGGGTGCAATAGACTTTATCTGTGCCTGATCTGTGCTTACCACATACATGACCACATATATGACCACATAGCCATGGACAGGCTAATGTGCTAAACTGCCCATCAGTTTTGTGTTCATGTCAGGATGCGAATGTCAGGATTCACTATTCACCCAATCTAGTCCTGGGCACAAGGTTGGACTTACAGTTAATAAGTTTGTGTACCTTAAATCTTCCTCCATCATTTCGTGATCTGTCAGGGGATCACAACATCGACATACAAGAGCATTCCCCTCCAGAATTTTATCTCTTCAGACTTTCAGCCTTGGTATTACCTGCCAACTTAGCAGGAATTGTGACCTTAATTGGGAATAGCACTGTCTGTTATTAGCCTACAATGTGCATTACGGAAATGATTTGTACAACCTGACTGGGACACTTAAGGAGAGTCATACAAAAACGTCTCATTAAGTCCTTAAATCACCCAGATCCCACACTATTTCGTAACAAGTAATTATTTAGGTAAAACACCCTCATGAAAGTTTTGTTCAGTGCCGCGTCATCATTTATGAAGCAACAAAGTTTTCTTCCCTGGGAGTCAGACATAATTTAGCAGAAGAGCTATTTATCTTTTAATCTAAATTCTTTCCAGCTCTTCCTTAGCTCATTACTCCTTTTATCATGTCTTTTCTGTACTTAAAACTGAAAATTCATGAAGCACAGGAATTCTGTTTTGACTTGCATATCGCATTTGCCATTGACAGAGATGATAAGATATTCTGCAAATTTTTATTTCTGAATGTTGATGAGTCTTCAACATTCAACATGAGAAGGATCTTCCAAACTATCATGTCTTTTGTTTAATTTCTTTTTTGTGTTTCTCTTTGTTGTTTTTTATCTTAAGAAGAGATTGATTGCTGCTACTCAAAATTAAAAAAAAAATAAAATGCTCAAATACAATAAAACAGAGAGGAAAAAATAAATGTAATACAAATAAATAATTGGGTGCAGATGGCTGGGGAAAAATTGCTCTGCTGTCCCAGGAACAAATAGTTACATTCTATTTCCTAGGACACCTCTGTAATCCCTTGGAAACTGGTAGGGTAATTTAGTTCACACATATTAGTTCACAATGTGGTTGTTTCAATTTTAATTATCTTAATTTAATTCCATTCTTGCACCATGATAAATCTAGAAAAATGAATTGTTTTTATACACTTACAAAACTGATATCTAAACTTGTCTCCGTATAGCTATGGCCATCTGATATCAGTCCTTCTCCTCAACTCTCCTTATAGTCTATTTCAAATGGGATTAGAGAATAAAGAAATCCAGGCTACTTGTACAAACATGAAATGGAGGTTCTGCTCCAGTGAAGTTCTGCACTGCAGTTACTAGAGGCCTGTCTATAAAGTACAGGGGGTGAATATGTTCACAGGACCCCATAGATCAAACTTGCTACAGAGCAGGTGACTGCAGTCCATGCCAGCATGACTGAGTAATTTTGGGTAGTCATTAAAAAGGAAAATGGCATAGTAGGATGTATATCTTTGGCAAATTACATCATTCCT
>NW_010564034.1:52487-58274 GCF_000687285.1 Phaethon lepturus
TGACTAGAGATGTCTGTTCACTTATGAGCACTGCACACTATGAAGGGTGTTGACCAGTGTGAAAGAGCACACAGCAGAGTGATGATGATGGTCAGTTATCTGGAGACAGTAATTCATGGGGACAGACTAAATAAATGGGTGTTCCTCAGTGTAAAGTATAGAAGGCAGAAAAGATGGTTTTACACACATTAAAAGCAGCTCCAATGAAAGAATTCTCTCTGTGTCCATTGAGAATAGGACAAGAAGTAACCAGATCAAGCTGCAGCAAGTGGATCATGCTAGGCACAAGAGGAAATACTCTAACAACAAGGACGATGAAGAGTTGGTCTTCATGCCTGGGGACTGAGATTTGCATCATTGGAGGTCATCTTTCAGATGAAGTGACACATTTGGTGGGGAATAAAGTTTAAACAGAAAATTCCTGCACAGGGAACAGAAGGATAAATAGTATAACCATCAAGAGTCTCTTCTCTTGATGACTCTCTTGATTCTACAAAATTTGTGACCCCAGTGTCTTCAACTTTTACACTTTTTGTTAAACTGTGTGGCTGTGTATATACTCACAGCTGTGCACCACAGTGTCATGACCTCCAAAATGTGCAATACCACCAGGTTTTATTAAATCAGTCTGTTCTGCACAGGCAAAGACCATTTTGTGGACCAGTATGTGCTGGATTTATTTGAACCCGAGATAATTTTTCAAGAAATCATGAGTTTCCATGTCAGACTCCTGACCTGGAAAATCTCTAGAGCATGACATCAGCAGTTATCTGCCTATAATATTTTACTCTGTGCATTTATATACAAAACTAGCCTATCTCTTTGGGATGAAGCTCTCAGTATTAGGAAGCTTGGTCAATCAGGAAATAGGGGGAAGCACACCTGTAAAAGCAATATTACATAGTGGGTCAGAAGAAAGTAAACAATCACTAGACATGATAGACAGTTCTTATCTGAAGTTAAATCAGCCAGCAAAAGGCCATGTCATTGCTCAGGGATTTTTATGTCTCTGTATTTATTTCCCTATTTACAGGGTTAGTGACTTGGCAGCCATTCTAAGAAGGCCCCTGATGCTCATCTCTACATACATACTCTGTAACTAAATGAAATATTTTCTGTTGCCATGGCTACTGGGCCCTTTTTATATTTTTCTTCCCTTTTGCCTCCACAAGCGACAATAGCTGCTAATCAATTAAATACCAAATAATACAGGAGAAAGTAGGAAGATGAGGGTTTCACATGTGTCCTCATCTCTAGCTCATTTGAATGCTGAGTGGTTACCAAAGAAAAAGAGGACTTTCAAGTTTAGAGGTTTCTAACTGAACTAATAAAAGGAACCCCAGAGATTTCAGAGCAGCAAGATGCATGCAGAGCTTTTGATGCATGATACCATCTTAGGCAACTAGCAAAATACCTGGAGTGGTGCAGCAATTCTGACCAGGTTTTAACTCTTGCATTCAGACAATCACAGATTGCCTTGCTATCCCCACCTCCCTGGCTCAAGCTCATTATGTAAATGAGCTCCCGTCAGAATGGATCAGGTCTTTATATTCTTGTTTATCTGAGTCACTAGCTGTCAAACACAGACAAGACTGAGCATTAATGGTTTGTGACTGCATCACAAAATTCTACTTTTTACCTGGGTAACTGAGCTGGCCAAGAAAGTATGATTTAAAAGAACTTACTTTTTTGATCAAATACATAGACAAATTCAGTAAGAAATTTACACTGAAGAAGTTCATTCAAAGAAAACACTTCTGAGATGTTCAAGACACACCTATTAGCATCAATGTGTTTTTCAGAATAATGTTGACCGCGTAGACCAAGAGGTGCCACATCAGTCTGAAGCTGCCATGGCCCAGAGCAGATGCAGCCCTGACCAAAAAGAGGTGACAGTGCAGACTGTGCACAGTGAGGGCCTCCATCTGCCTGCCTAAGAAGGGCAGGCACAGTGGGACAGATGGGATGGGGCCATGCCAGCTATCCTTGAGCACTCCCTGTAGGCAGATGTCTGCGGGTCCTCAATGCACCACAATCAAGATCACATGCTCACATCCAGTTCTGACATTTCTCTGGGACATCCAAGAAAGGCAACCAATCTAAAACGAGACTAAACACACAGGCAGAGCTATCAGACTGGTGAAGGTCCTTGGAGGATGTCCCACAAGTTGATTCTTCTTTCCTTTCCATTCTGGAACAAAACCAAACTTTCAACTAGTCTTCCAGAGCAAAGTTTTATCAGTTTGGTTTGGGATCAGAACGTTCATTTTGGAGTTCAATGAGACTCATGCAATACTGTCTGGTGCTTTGGGGCATTAGGAGATGTTCTGTGGCCAAGGAGGGGTAGATGTGTGGAGAAGGTATCTTCTCTCACACAGCCACATTTTTAAAAACAATAGCCAGTCTCTCTATTGGCCCACAGAAGTTATATTGAATATATATATTCAATATATATATCCCATATATATATGGAAACTGCATCCAGCCTTTTCATGTCAAAAGATACACCACCAAAGATAAACAAGCCATTTTGTGCTATGGACCAGGAAGATCGAACTTCTTTAGGTCCTACCATATGACACATTTTTAGAGATCCTGATTATTTTTTTCTGTGCTTTTTTAATCCTGTCCTGTCCAATTTTTTTTTTTCTCCTTTTAATACCTCTCAATATTCTTACAGAGAGAAACTGTCTTACTACTCTTGGACTGTTCCCTGCTCAGACAGCTTTAGCAGTACCCAAAACCCCAAGCTGCATCCTCTCTGCAAGTTTATTCCCACTGCTTATAAGTGATGGTTTCTAAGACTTCTCCAAGTTCGCTACATGTCAAGATATACATCATATCATATATATACTTCATATACCTCATAAGATTTGAATCACTTTTTGATGTGTGTGTTGGCAGTGGATGCCAGAGTAAACCGTAAGAGGTGAAGAAAATCAATAGAGAAGGGAAAGGAATTGTGCCCAAGTGTTGTGCCTCCTCCATTCTCTACCCACCTCTGATATAGAAGAAAGACTCCCATAATGCAGAAGTCATTTCAGTATGTTTTTTCTACCTGGCCATTGCTTCAAGGGGAAGTCTACCAATGCAGCAGCAAAATCCATCCTCAACTTTCTCTGGAGAAATGTGTCTTTTTACTGCCACAGTCTCACAGCTGCCTCATGCAGGCATAATCAAGCCCTAAAGCAACTAAGCTACTTTGGCCTTTGTAAGGCAGTTTAAGAGACAGATCCATTTCAGCACAATTTAAACAGCCCAAAGAAAAGCTTTTATTATCCTGATTTATTGAGTTTTTCCATTTCTCTTTTATTTAATTCCAATGTCTTGCATTCAATTTAATGACAATGATTCTGTAAAGCATTAAAAAACCCTATGACTATTAAAAGGAACATTTATTGATGTCTAATAAGAGACAAATCAACTTTTCATTTAAGTGCCTCAAAAATAACACAAGCAATAGAAGTCTGATTATATATTTAATGATACTGTAACTTATACTGTACCAACAGAAAAAGCTTTTGCATTTCCAATTTAACACTATTGCCTGTTGTTATCATTAGGGAAAATGTTTATTATTATTCCAGTTGGAAGCAGCAAGTTAAAATCCATCTTCATTTAACAGCAAATAACGCTGCTCAAATGCTTAATATGTATACATAACTCTTGGGGATTTTTCTGGGAATGCTTGTGTTTATTGGAGTGGTCTGTTTCCAAGCATGGATATAACACAGGACTGGAGGATGCCATTGGAAAGCACTGCAGGACTCATTTTGGAATAGGGTGTTCTGATAGGAAAAGCATTCTGGCCCAAATTCTGACATCAGACTTGTATATACCAGCATGTACAGAAGAAAGCATGAAAAAATAATTTACAATGGTAGAATCCAACTTTTCTTCTTAGACCTGGAAACACTACATTTTCAGAGTGTCTCATTTGTCAAGGTGAGTGTTGAGACCATCTTCTTGTGTTTTCATTCTATTGCTCTGTTCTATGTATCTTTTTATTTCACCACTGTGTAACTTTTCAAAACTTTGCCAACATGATAGTCACAAAATTTTTTTTTTGCTAATCTGTAAAAATTTGGAGAGACCAAGAAAGACAACCATAGAGATAAACCTTTATAGTGCATTCAGTTGGGAAGGAAAGAAATAAATTATCAAAACTATTTAAATCTCTGTCCCTCAAAATAAAGGAAAATTAGGAAGATTCTCAGGAGAAGTTAAAGTTTTAAAAAGGAAATCTTTTATTTTGCAACTGAAAAACTGAGGCACAGAGAGATTAAGTAGCTGGCAGCAAAAATGACAACTGACAGAAGCACTTTTAAATCTTATTCTGTTGTCTTGATTTATTTCTGGCAAAAAGTGACTATCATCTTATTTTAGAGCACACAGGACCATTTCTCTGTATTCTGATTCTAGCTCGGTTTGTCCCTACAGCTGAGGTCCTCAAGCCCTGCAATCCCAAGAACCAATGCAATAGAAATTTCATCCAGAAATGTCTTTCAGGCATCCCTTGATAAACCACCTCCTGCTATCTCATGACAGAATAGACTTTTAGGAAAAGAAAGACCAAAAGCCACAGTTATTGAGCAGTACAGGAAATGGAGAGAGGTAAAGGCTGTCCCACTTGCTTATGATGCAGACCACAATGCTACTTGATGTCCGTCACAGTGTTGCCCAGGACAGAGACGCACTGCCCAGTACTGGTGTCCTTCTGTGGAGTCAAACCCCACAGAAGTTTCTCCTATGGAAAGATTTCCATCCTGGGCATAAGGAATCCCTAAATATTTTAACTTTGTATGAGACTTGTCCTACATTACTTCATACATTTGTGCTTTACTTACAAAGATACTGAAATGAACAGGCATGGTGATGGCAGCCACTCATTGTAAATGGCAGAGACGAGACTGTATATGGTGATTCACTCTGTGTTACCACGATGGCAACATACTAGCCCCTCACTGCTTCTGTTTCACAATTCCTGCAATTATCTCTTCATCCTCTTCTGTTTCTAAGAAAGTTCAGAGTTGATTTACTTTATATCATCTGCAACTGGCTCTAAGAAAAGGTAGACCACTGTGAGTATGATTCACTGACAAGCTTATTTTCTTTCCTAAGAACTGATTTAACTATAAAAGCAAAGTATAAGACAGCTGTTGAACCAGTTAAATGATTTAAAAATTGGGGACTGAGTGTTTGATCCATCAACAGGCATCAGCACTGCGATTAAACCTGTAAGAACGTGAGGACTTTATTTGGGTATTTTTTTAAAAGTCCTTGAGAAGTTATTTGCATTTGAGACAAAGATTAAAGATGCTATGAAATTTACCGTCCCTGCACTTAGCTGGGGAGCGTGGCAGAGTGGAGTCTTGTCGTGGATGATGCCATTCCTGACACCCTGTTAACTTGCTAGTATCAAACACATTCAGACAGTCAAGTAATATTTGTAAAGCTTATTGGGAAGAATATCAAATAATTGTTGTTAATTCAGTGAAGCCTAAAGACATGACCGTTGAAGTTATTCTGTGTCTCTCTTATATGTCTTGACTTCCCCACACCCTTCCTTTGCAAAGTGTCTCTCTCATAAAAGACTTACATTTACCTCCGTGTTTAAACCACTTTGCACCATTTCAGTGTTCAGTAATGTAAATTATTCAATTCACACCTAAGATTCAAAGCCATAAAAGTGGAGATTTGTAGTTTTTTACAGTAAACATATGTTGCAGAAAGGCATATTTAGAGAGTCTGGGGAGAATAAACAGGCAGTGGGCCATGTGATTCCTG
>NW_010564034.1:58305-59585 GCF_000687285.1 Phaethon lepturus
GATCACATTTTATTTGCTGTCGATCTCCTATCCTGTCCTGTTTCATTTGTGTCATTCACCTGTTGCATTCTGTTTGTCATTCAGATTAAAAAACTACAGGGCCAAAAAAAGTTGTTTTGATAATTCAATCCCATAATCAAGTTACTTTCAGCATCAGCTGGTACATATACATTTGCTGCAGATGAAGAGCATATATATTATTATCCTTTCCTAAACATGGTCTCAATTTTCAGCAGTTACAGTTGACTTAGAGCGCCTGGTATCTGAGTGCAATATGAACCATTTTAAAAGGCCACCAAAGGAAGGGAAGACAGAGAACTCTTTGGGTTAAAAAAAAAAAGACTTTTAGAGGTCTCAATGCTGAATGCTTTAACACTTTGAAAATTACACATCTAAAAACATGGCTGTTTCAGATGTTTCAAGCATGAGCCATACCTTACTTAGGAATAATCCTCTTCTCACAGAGCATTACAACACAACTGACATGCAATCAACATAAAGAGACATAGCATGTAATATGAAAGATGGTACATCATGACACGTAGTACATTGGAGTAGATTCATATATTAACTTAAAGGTGGATCCCATTAGTGTCTGGTGGGGACATGTTCCAGTTATTTATTAATGCTGTCTTGCTTCCCAGAACTGAAACACCCTGTATTGACAAGATGACAGAAACACCATCCCTTGCTTTATTTAGATAACCACATCCATTTCTCATAAAACACATAATTAACTAAGGAGGGAATACTTTTCAATTAAAGCCAGATAACATTAATCAAACACTGTTTTTGCAGGGTGGTCCTGGTTCAGCTCTATCTTCTTTGCTTGCTCAGAGTGAAGCTCAGATGGTTGTTCAAATGTTCTTCTTTGTAGACTGTTAAATGAGACAAAATGTCTCAGCAGAATTGACTGAAAATAAAAGTTATAGAATCATAGAATTATCAAATCACTTAGGTTGGAAAAGACCTTTAAGATCATCAAGTCCAACCATAAACCCAACACTGCAAAGTCTACTACTAAACCATGTCCCTAAGCACCACATCTACGCATCTTTTAAATACCTTCTGGGATGGTGTCTCAACTACTTCTGTATGCAGCCTGTTCCAATGCTTGACAACACTTTCATTAAAGAAATTTTTCACAGAATCACAGAATCACTAAGGTTGCAAAGGACCTTCAAGATCATCAAGTCCAACCATTGACCCATGTCCACTAAACCATGTCCTGAAGTGTCACATCCATACTTTTTTTGAGCACTTCCAGTGATGGTGACTCC
>NW_010564035.1:0-18344 GCF_000687285.1 Phaethon lepturus
ATTATTATATAAACTACAACCTTTGAAAAGGAGAAAACTGGAAGTGATTAGAAATGACAGAATATGAATTTAAAAGGCTATAAACAAATATATACATGCCCAATGTGTCCTTGCAAAAGCTGGTCAAGCTGGTTTTCAAGCACAGCTTTTGTCAAGCTTTAGCCTACCTTTTTCAATTGAAGCAAACGGTGTAGTTTCCTCTAGTTCCCAGAATGGTTTTTGTATTTTTTTGTCATTTCTGAGACATGGTTGTCTGCTTCCTTGCATTTTTAAGAGGTCTTT
The DNA here is from genome assembly GCF_000687285.1 of Phaethon lepturus. Classification (NCBI taxonomy): domain Eukaryota; kingdom Metazoa; phylum Chordata; class Aves; order Phaethontiformes; family Phaethontidae; genus Phaethon; species Phaethon lepturus. Next base: position 283 of record NW_010564035.1, read on the forward strand.
TCCCTTTGCCAATCCCTCCAGTTTCTAGAAGAGTCTCTTTTTTTTTAGCAGGATCATTTATTTGCCCAAGGGAAGAATGATCTGCCCTCTCAGAAGGTCCCACCTGATTCATTCATTTACCTCTTTAAAATCCCCTGTGGCAAAAAAACTGAGCACAGAAGAACTACATGTACCATTACAATACTTTAAAATTATAGAAATATCCCTATATTTGGTTTCAGTGATAGTGATATAATAACGTCTCACAGCAGAAAAAAGCTAAGCTAAATGGTCTCAACAAATGTCGTCTTGGCATCATATCATCTGCCATGATGATATCTATGAGAAATAATGAAAAAAGATTGTCCAGCAAAATTCCTTTCTAGAACAAAAACCACACTTCTATCTCCCCTACAGTCTAGCCCAAGGCAGAGGTTTTTCCGGCAAAGTCACTGGATCTGTGACTGCAGCCACATCCAGGGGACAGGACAACACAATTCTACGGAAAGCTGGAAATAATGAACATTTTTCTGTGACTAAAAGTTACAACTCTTCCTCTTATGCACATTGCAATTCCTCTGAATCAAGCTCTTACACTTGTCCATGGCATGGGGCACAAATTAATGTCTGGGAGCCATGGCCAACATTATTTGGAAAAGAAACTTGACAGAAAATGTGTTCCAGTACCAGGTGCATAGCAATGGGTCAAGGGCACTTTGTATATCCTCACATGAGAGGGAGTCATACCTGGATTTCGGACAAAACAAGCAGTGCAGTTGCTGTCTGAATGCTTGGTTTCCTTGAGTAAGTCATGCCCTGCTGGTTTTTAACCCAAACTAATGATAAAATAGAAACACGGAGAAAACTAATGCTCTAGATATTGTCTTAATTGTTGGCACCTGTATACTAAGGGCTGTACAATGCACAGAAATAGAGATAGTCTACACTTCCAAAGATATTCTTGTGTGGTAAAGCACAAATGTTAGTGGGGTAGCAGGGCTTGCATCACTTCTGAGTGTAGTGAAGAAGCAGAAGGCTTGAAAGAAGCAGAAACCTGTAAATTATTGATCCCTGCTTGTATATTTGGTGTTACACGAAATGTGTAAAAGTTGCATGAGAAACGTTTGCTTTAAAGTCTTGTCAGGAATGGAAGTTTGAATGATAAGGCCCATCAAAGATTTCTTAAATAAACAAGTTTTAACTCTTAGGGACAGTTGGGGGGATGGGGACAGTCTAGGCTCAGGGCTCAACCTGAACGAAAACGTAAGACATAATAATTTGTGATGTGTTGTCTAAGTATTTCTCCAAGGTTCATTTGTTCTGATGCTGTTGTGAGGATAAAATCTTCCTGGAGCAGATTTTCAGACACTACTTTTTGTTAAGTTTTATTTCAAAGGCTACAGCGCCGCAACTTCTAATAATTTACTGCCTGCACTTACAAGGACGACCCCTTAAACCTTAGTTGTTTTTTAGAGATAGAGCCATACTTTCTCTCCAACCAAACACCCGCCAGGCTGGTGCACTGACACTTCACCCAGTCAGACAAAATACTGGGCGATGCTTTGGGTCTTACCAAGTTGCATGTCTGTTTTGCTGCTGGCACAAAGGCTGAGCACAGATCCCTGGCTTGCTAGCTGTTCCCTAAAATGGAGCCCTGCTTTCTTAAACTGAAGGACTTGTATCAGTAACAGGAGTTTTTTAGCTAGAGTGAGCTGATTTCTGGCCAAGTAATTGGATGAAGTCCTATGTCCCCTTTCCCATATTATTTCAAAAGCGCTGATTTTGGTCCTGAGTCTTAGAACAACATGCTTGAGACACCAGACTTTTACAGGCAGGAGTAGCTAAGAAAATAGCTAAGAATAGCCAGAAAAAAGCATTCAGGGATTTTAATTGAACTGTCAGACGTGCTAAGAGGAAGAGGTTTGTATGATGAATGGATGTGGAATTCCCATCCCTTAATGCTTGAGCCCTGCTTTATATTCTGCGTGGAGTTGGAAGTGTCTCCCCACATGGTCCTCTCCCTCCACCTTGTGCTTCCTGTTATCCCAGTTTTTCCACCTCCTTCCTGCTCAGTTCACTGGCAAATCACCTGGGATTTCAAAGCTTTTGCAAATAGCTGCTGCTAGAGCTCAGCGCAGAATGATGCTTGGACATCTGGACGTGAGGCGGGATGCTGCAGAAACCTTTCGGCTGAAGCAGTGAGGGGAAAAAAGCCTGGACTTTTCAGTAGCTGATTTCTCAGCATTCACTGTTTTGCCCTTCTCAGCAGGGTAAATTAGCCCATGCTGAGCTCTGTGCTACTGTAGCAGAATTGTTTTGATGAATCAGAGCTATGGGTTATGTCTACACCGCACCATAATATAGACATTCCCATAAATGAGCAGATTACCCTACTTCCCTGACCTGTCGCAACAGTTCAGAGAGTACAAAGTTTGGCCTTTTTGTATTCTGTACTTGTGCTTTATTTTGTAAACTCCTCCATTATTTCCAGTGAAGCTGCCTAATGTGCTACCCACTGCTAAGGTTTATTTAAAAATATCTCACTGCTAAATGTGATGGCTTTAATTACCTTTTATTTATCCCTCATTACCAACATATGTTTTCTGTGGAGGAAAATAGTTGGGGATGGGGGCAGGGGGCTGAGTGCTTTTTGTATCTTGGCAAATATTTACTGTTAATGTTAAGCAAATGTTAGCACATCAGAAACAGACATAATCACTGTGCTGGGCTTTTAAAACGTTAAAATAAAGAAAGATAAATTCTGATTGGTTTGTGCAACAGAATTTTGAAAAGTGAGTAGAGAAAAACATTTGTTACTAAGGTAGAATTCCCAACCACTGTTAAGTTCTGACAAATGAAGGTAGCTTTAAAGGGTTACAAGGATGTTATAGGTGTTACAGGTTATAGGTTGCAAGGTTATTATAGGTGAAAGTTGCACCCATAAATTACCTTGGGGCCTGATTCTTCAAACAGGTTCAGATGAGGGGATTTTTGTGCCTAAATTCCAGAGTTGTCCCTGAAGCCTGCGTTACTCTATGGCAAGAGTAATGGAGAACATCTGCAGGATGAAGGCTTGCACCCCTGCCACTGACAGCTTTCAGAAGCTTCCTATTTCTTTCCAGGTTGTGTAAGAAATTAGCAAGATAGTCTCTCCTACTTTGTGATCTTTAATTAGCAGAATACCACCTACTGCTACTAAAAAAGTTCATTCTCGGTTTGTTTTCCAACATTTTAGAAAAGCCTTCATCTGATATGCTGCAATATAGCAGGAAATGCTAAAATAACCGAGAGTGAGATCAGTACCAGCAAACAGCTCCAACTGCTTCATTGATACTGACATACTGTTTATAATAAGTATATAGATGTAACCTCTCGTAGTTGATCTTCCTGAAAAGAGTAGAAAAAAATTACTTTTTTTTTAACTTCACCACAGGACTGTTCTGCAATAGATGGATTTTGTGCGCACATTTTAGTTGTTTGAGGTACATGGACATTGACTGTGTTTAGTGCAGTGAGCTGTGCTTTGGAAGGCAAACTGCTGTCTGCACTGTGTAACAGCACCAGTGATTAAAAATGTTATCTCACCGAACTGTGCTAAGGTACATCTGAGAAAAAGAAACACAGCTTTGGCAGATTGATTTGTACTAGTAGTATTAAATTTAATTGTCGGTATGGCTTACACAGAACCAATATGTCTAATAGAGGCTGCAACAGAAGCAGTTGTGGTGTGTGCTTATCCTGGGCATTTATTATGTTACAACAAAGCATCCAGATTAAAAAAAAGTCTACATACGAAATACTGGTTTTAAGTGGGGAAAAAAGTTTTGCATGATATTTTGTTATTCTTCATGCAAAAGGGCAGGACTGTGAACATGAGCCTCGTTTATGTTTGACTGTTTGCACATGGAAGCATCTCCTTTTTCAGCTACATTTATATTAAAATCCTTGGTTTAAAGAATGGATAGAAAAAGGTGAGTTAATTAGAAGTGTCTGCCCTAACAGCTAGCATTTTCTTGCGTATGAGAAACTGTAACAAATATTAAATAGTAAAAAAAAAGATAATAAACATAATAGTAGATCATTGTTTCAAAGCCGTTGATAATGGCTGATAGATATGAGGAAGAAGCTTTAAATGCAAACAGGAGCAAAATAATTAACCGACATCAGACACATAACTCAGAATCACAGAACCACAGAATCATTAAGGTTGGAAAAGACCTTCAAGATCATCAAGTCCAACCATCAACCCAACACCCCCATGCCCACTAATCCATGTCCTGAGGTGCCACGTCTACACGTTTTTTGAACACCCCAAGTGATGGTGACTCCACCACCTCCCTGGGCAGCCTGTCCAGTGCTTGACCACCCTCTCTGTAATTTTTCCTAATACCCAATCTAAACCTCCCTGGCGCAACCTGAGGCCATTTCCTCTCGTTCTATCGCAGATTTCTCTCTCTCCTTGGGAGAAGAGACCAACACCCACCTCACCACAACCCCCTTTCAGGCAGTTGTAGAGAGCGATGAGGGCTCCCCTCAGCCTCCTCTTCTCCAGACTGAACACCCCCAGTTCCCTCAGCCGCTCCTCATCAGACTTGTGCTCCAGACCCCTCCCCAGCTCCGTTGCCCTTCTCTGGACACGCTCCAGCACCTCAACGTCCTTCTTGGAGTGAGGGGCCCAAAACCGAACACAGGATTCGTGGCCTCACCAGTGCCCAGTCCAGGGGCACGATCCCTGCCCTGCTCCTGCTGGCCACACTGTTGCCGATACAGGCCAGGACGCTGTTGGCCTTCTTGGCCACCTGGGCACACTGCCGGCTCATGTTCAGCCGGCTGTCAACCAGCACCCCCAGGTCCCTTTCCGCCGGGCTGCTCTCCAGCCACTCCTCCCCAAGCCTGGAGCGTTGCCTGGGGTTGTTGTGACCCAAGGGCAGGACCCGGCACTTGGCCTTATTAAACCTCATACAGTTGGCCTCTGCCCATCGATCCAGCCTGTCCAGCTCCCTCTGCAGAGCCCTCCTGCCCTCCAGCAGATCAACACTCCCACCCAACTTGGTGTCATCTGCAAACTTACTGAGGGAGCACTCGATCCCCTCATCCAGATCATCAGTAAAACTCCTTATATACTTTTAAAATTGCACGATTAGCAAGAACCCTTATCTAAGAGATTTTAAGCAGATTTCTACCAGCTTATTCTCCTGGTCAGATATTGAAGGTTAGAAGTCTTCTGGGACTTCTGGGACAGTCTGTCTTGGAAGTCCAGAGCTTCCAGTGCCTTGGAAGCCTAAACTGTATTAATGCAGTGCTTCTGCTAGGTGCTTGCTGCTTCCTCTTTGGTAACTGGTGCTTCTTTAGCATTTATTTTCACAGGAGGAAAAAAAAAAAAGAAAAAAAGAAGTAAGTATACAATTGTTCAGATTATTTTCCAGAAGATGGTATATATATAAGATATATATATGAGAAGACTGAAATACAGTGAGCCATGTTCTAAAACAACAACAGATGATATTTTATGTTCTTGTTATAGAAAAGCATTGCTTAGGCATTTTATTTTTCCCCTTTTCCCAACTATTTTGTTCCACAGTAACAGCAGCAGTAGAGAAAAACAAGGAAATTGTTTTTTGCTTTATTATGCAATAGGTCTGGTTTCTTGGCAAGACTGTTGTTGCATACATTGACTCAAACTGAAGATCCTCTTCTTTGCTGTTTCAAAACAGCATCTTGGCACTTCATTCTTTGTTCGTGGTGGACTGGATTTTCCCCACTGTTTTCTATCATTGATAGTTACTTTGTGAGTACCTCCATTAATGAATATGGTGCTATTCATAATGAATTTTGACATGTGAGTAAAGGTGATATAGGGTCAAATTTCTAGCAGCAGTCACCACTGATGTAGAGTTGTCTTTCAAAAAATTGTTGGGACAGTCTGTCCAAATGTAAATAAGAATGGGCAATCCTTGGATGGTTTTCTGGCAATTGCAAGTTATACTGCTTTCTGAATGTACATTTTTTAAGCAAAATGGTCTCACTGTGTTTTGATTAACCTTTTTTCTGTCTGTCTTCTCCTCTTCCCCTCACTCTCTTTCCTTTTTCTTTTGCTGTGTAAAGAAACTAAAAGAAAATGAAATTCAAAAATGAAATGCCAAAGCGTTGACTGCTACCTTATCACTCTATAAAATCTGGAAAAACTGTTACTAAACATTTTGCATTCCATTTGAAACTTACATCCAGTAAAAGAATTAATTTCCTAATGTTGAATTATACTTGAAATAAAACGTACAGCCCTGTCTCCGAGCTAATCTGCATGAGATATAAACTGATTTAAATTCATCAAACAGAAACGTGGCTTTCATTTTTGTTCATACCAAACAATATCCACAGCATTAGTATGGACAATAAGAGATTTCTTGGGTTATTCGTTTTCCCATCATCCCAATGAGGTGACAGAGGCCACGTACAGGACCAAATCAAAGTGGGTTAGTCTGTGTTGTGCTTTGGGCAGTAGTGTTTGATTACAGAAGTCTCAAGATGTACTTGTGCAAGTGGGTGACGTTTCAGAGCTGTACTGGACTTTTTGGGGCAGCTTTTATCGTTCATCTGAGATTTGCTTTCTTTCACCCATAAATAATTGACGTTTGGTATCCCCAAGAAAATATCCTATTTCCTTTTGAGGAAAAGTGATTAAACAAAAGCAAAAGTAACATCATGGTGTAATCTTTGAGCAGAAACTACAGGGAAAGCACTTGCCTTTTAATTTTTTTCCAAAATAATTCCACACAACCTTTCTCAGTCAAAAGTTTTGCTGAAATTATAGGGTGAAAAGTGCTTTCCCCTAATGCCAATTCTTGCACCCCATTTCTTAGGGCAAACTGAACCAGGAATCTTTTACATTTTGACATTAAAATTTTTGTAGTTGTCACTATGGATCAAGACCACATCTACATATAGGATAACCTGTGGTGGAAAGAACCTGGGGGTGCTGGTTGGCAGCCGGCTGAACATGAGCCGGCAGTGTGCCCAGGTGGCCAAGAAGGCCAACAGCGTCCTGGCCTGGATCAGCACTAGTGTGGCCAGCAGGAGCAGGGCAGGGATCATGGCCCTGTACTCGGCACTGGTGAGGCCACACCTCGAATCCTGTGTTCAGTTTTGGGCCCCTCACTACAAGAAGGACATTGAGGTGCTGGAGCGTGTCCAGAGAAGGGCAACGGAGCTGGGGAGGGGTCTGGAGCACAAGTCTGATGAGGAGCGGCTGAGGGAACTGGGGGTGTTCAGTCTGGAGAAGAGGAGGCTGAGGGGAGCCCTCATCGCTCTCTGCAGCTACCTGAAAGGGGGTTGTGGTGAGGTGGGGGTTGGTCTCTTCTCCCAAGGAACCAGCGATAGGATGAGAGGAAATGGCCTCAAGTTGTGCTGAGGGAGGTTTAGGCTGGATAGTAGGAAAAATGTCTTTACAGAGAGAGTGGTCAAGCATTGGCACAGGCTGCCCAGGGAGGTGGTGGAGTCACCATCTCTGGAGGTGTTCAAGAAACGTGTGGACGTGGCACCTCAGGACATGGTTTAGTGGGCATGGAGGTGTTGGGTTGGAGGTTGGATTTGATGGTCTTAAGGGTCTTTTCCAACCTTAGTGATCCTGTGATTCTGTGATCTCCCCCGCAGAGCTGTGCTGGCTTCGGCAAGTTCAGTTGCCAGAAGCAACTTATCTCAGAGTCTGTTTCTGCAGCATGTTGACGCTGGCTAACAAAGCACAGCCTTGTAAAACCCTGTTAATAAACAGCTGGTGGAGCCAGTAACGCTCAGCCTTCAACAAGTGGCAAGTTGTCATCCCGGGGTCAACAGACGTGGAAGTGGTGCCAGCCGTGCCCCTTCCTGAGGTGGCCATGCGCTGTGGGACCGGAGGGGACCCAGGTTCCTCGGGCATCGCTGTGGGTGTTTGCTCATCAGCCGCACCAGGAGCCGAGAGCTGAGCTTTGCTGGGCGGCTGGGCACGCGTTCCTGCCGTTCCGCCACCTGGGAAAGGCAGACGCAGCACTTTCGGTAAGGGGCACGGGGTGCAGACTCGGCCGCTCTGCAAGCTCGCAAATTTAGGTTTTTCAGGCTGCTGGTGAGGAAAGAGACTGGTACTTCCTCCAGAGCAGTAATGCCGCCAGTTTCCGCTCCGCGCCGTGTCCTGCACACGCTGTACTGAGAGCTGCGTCTGCTTGCAGAGCGGGGGGGGGAAACAAAAACCACCCTGAAAACCCCAGACAAACAAAACTCTACATTTTGCAAAAGCCTCTGTTAACATAAAGAGCTGGAGATTCTCTGGCTGCGTTGTCTAGAGCTGAGCACTGAGACACGGCTTTAAAAAACCTCGCTGATATCGGGGAGGGTTGCCTGTGGTTCACTTATCAGCAGGAGCGTTTATTTACATTAACGTTCTTCGCTTATCAATAACAGCACCCACGTGTGCTTATGGTAGAAGTTCTGCAAATACTGTCTTGTTTAAGTCAAAAAAAGAGAAAAATCTTTATAAATGCTGGTACATTTTGTTACTTTTCTAATTTATTTTACCTGGCATTTCCTAAATGTCTTATCTATCTTACTGGTATAAAGCCTCTTTATTTTTAGCAAATTTACTTTGTAAATTACAAAAAGGATTTTTTTTCAGAACTAGAAGTAACAGGAACTGACATTTAAATAGCTTCAGATACATATTATGCAGAAAGGAGTGTAATGTTTACAACTGTTCTGTCTGTCATCTTAAATTTCAGAAGTGCTTTACACATAACAGATTATTCTCTGGGACTGGAACGCAGTAAAATTAGAAAAAAAATTACTTCATAAAATGTAACTCCAGCAGAGTGACAGTTTTTAAAAAGCTTCTGTAATCATCGTGTATCCTTTAATTTCAATACAGTCAGTATTCGGGACCCAATTGTTTGCATTTAGGACCCAATTCTAACAGCTGCCTACATTTTTTAATGGAAAGAGGCAAAAGAGTTCTAGAATGAGCATGTACATACATAAATACCACTTTAAAATCTTAAAGTGTCTAGTTAGAAATTTCCAGTGTGCAACAAATACATTTCCAAGACTTTTTTCTAATAAAACTAGAATTCAAGCTATTTTATAATGCTGTACTGCAACTCGATTTAAGAAAATCAGAGTTCAGTTCAAAATTCGATGCAGTCCATGTAATTTGGCCAATGTGGGTTAAGCATGCAGTTTGTTTGCAAGTCATTAAAAAAAACCAAACAGTGGCAAGGATTTTCCAAAGAATATGGGACAGCTGGTGGGCAACCACATCCTGCCAAGGCGGTGTCCGCGGGATGTGGGCTGTGTCACGCCTCTTTGAAAACTCCAGCAACACCCTTTGACTCAGTTAGAAACCAGTGCTGCTTTCACCTCACCATAAGGCTTTTTACTGGAGTTACCTGATGGTGCAAATATAAATCAGATAGCTCTCTCCCGGTTATTTTGAGCGACTCTCTTGTTGCAGAGCAGACAAAAAAAAAAAAAAAAAAAAAAAAAATCTGTTTCCTGAGAGGAACATTTTGCTAAAAGAAACCCTTGCATTATCAGAGAGTCATCAAAATATGAAGCCATGCCACATTTTGGTCACTTCCACTGCTTGAACAACCTCTCTGGCCTGCCAAGTGTAATTGAGAGTACCCTGAGGCAGCTGTAATTTATGCTGACCAGTTGGAAATTGTTCTTCCCTGCTCAGTCCTGTAGAAAAATCAGCCTCGTTGTAGGGAAGGTCCTTGCTCGGTGTGTTCATGTGAAGGTTTCTGAAGCACTGAATCATGAAAGGGGACCTATTGTCTCTTCCTGAGTCACGATACCACTGTGCTTGCCTTCCAGCGTTCAACTTACCCAAGCCATGTCACTTCTTCTTTTAAAACTTGCTGTGGGCTTGAGGTTGTTGTGAATAATGATCTGTTAGAAATGCAGAGTGTATCTGACCATTAGTGCTCAGCTTCAGTACAGCTGCCACAGCCTTTTGAGTCCTATTTTTATCAAGGCATCCATGGCCTTGAGCAGTGATGCTGGAAGCCAGGTGTTTGTTTATATCAAATCATGTTTTTACACTTTATGGTGACGGATGCATAACATTTAGAAAAGCAATGTTATTAGCATAATCATTATTATTATTTTCATCATCATTATGTAATCATAATGTATTTTTTAAAAAATAGAAGCTGTTGCTTCCTTTTAATGCAGGTCATTGTGCACCTGCAGTACATTATTTTATTATGACTTTTTTTTTTCTGTAGTTGCTGGAGTTTTGTGCTTCAGACAAAGTTGCTCAAACACTGCTCTCTGTTTCTGAAAAAGCACAAACATAAGCATTCACTTCTTCTGTCTGGGAAATTATGACATCGAAATTGGCAGAAAGACCAGTTTATGTTTAGGCTTTCATTTATATGTTTCATTATTTTAACTCCTGAAATATGACTATCACAGTATGAACTTAGGATAGTGAATCAGTATTTCAATATACTTCATTAGCTGATATTAATTTATACGTAAACACTGCAATAAAACTATAAGGAGATACATTCTCTTAATCAACACTGGGTTTTCTGTGGAAGTTTGATCTTACCACTGCAAAGCCAAGACAAAATAAAAAAAAAATACTGGTGTACAAATTTTCAGGACCAACTTGAAATACTACAAAGGGGCCGCCTTCTCTCCAATCATTAGGTATCCACCATCACCCAAAATTAGCTATTTCACTAGGCCTCCTAGAACTGCGGAAGTTACTGCATGTCCCTTTTGAAAATGTTTTAAATTATAACATGATGCCACAAATGCGAAACATTCATGCCAAATAAAAGAGCTCCGAGGACTGATACCTAACCCAAAGGTTAAGTGACACAGACTGGTTCTCATTCCCCTTTGTCTGAAATCTCTCCCCCAGACAAAACTACATAGTACTTGGTCCTGTGTCTGCTCTGGTCTCTTCAAAGACTCTTCATGGCAATAAAATGTGTTGCTTTGGGTTTTTTCAATTCAGAGAATCTGAAACAACATGAGAGTTGCATTGACAGCAACCAGGGAGTGATTTTGTAACACAAAACTGAGGGTATGTGTGGCGTGCCCTCAGGTGGCATGTGGGCATTTTTGAGAGCCCTGAGGCCTAGAGTAGGGTTGGAGTACTGTTGATAAACTGTAGAGTATGGAAGGAGTAAAATCTGCTGTAGTTTCATCAATAATGACTTTTTTGACTCAGTCTGCCTCTGCCTGGACATTGATTTGAAAATACCTCGTCGGAGCGATGCAAAATTGTGTGGATGTGGTGCTTCAGGACATGGTTTAGGGGACATGGTGGTGCTGGAAAAATGGTTGGACTTGATGATCTTGAACGTCCTTTCCAATTTAGTGTTTCTGTGATTCTGTGATTCTGTGAAAATAGCATTTTGGATGGGAAGAGGATCCATGCTTAAGCATAGATTCCTAGATCTTCTGCCAGTGTGGATGTCCCCACTAAGTCAGTATTGAATGAGGACAGGGATTCTTCCTAGATCCTTGTTTTTCCTTTTCACTTAACTGAACAGATACATTGTGCCACTGTTGGACCAATAATTTGGTCCAAAAATGTTGTTTCAAGCTGTACTTGCATGTAAAAGCATCCATAGAGGCAGAGGTCTGATTGCCAAAGCACTGCCCTGACAGCTGCAGTCTCCTGCATTGTGCTTTTTCACCTGTCACAGACATCCTCAAAAGCCTTGTAAAAATTATTTTACATCACTAAGTTTTCATTCTATGCTGCAAATGGAAATTGTAATCTTTGTAGCCCGTGCTTAGTAAATATAGATGATAGAAGCATTACTCAGTCCTATTGTTTGCATCCCATGTTATTCCTCAGAGCATACCTGAAACCAGTGGTCGCTTTCTGAAAGCTTAGGAAAAAACTGTAATGCTTGGGATGTTGTATTGTATTGCAACGCACTTTGCCCTTTGCAAAAGAGAAAAATACAGATATCTTTGCTGATGGGTTGTTTTAAAATTCTCTTGTTTGTGTTCTATACATATCTTTAGAGAGAGATTCTCCGACCAGTAGCAGGATGCAAGACATATTAGGAGTGGAAGTAAAGTTTTTGGTAAATGTTGTTTTGGGTACTGGATAAAGTAAACACTGCATTGTTAGACTAGAGTTATCCATGTGGTTTTCACCCTTGTGCATCTGACGGATTACTTTTCCTATTACATAATTTGGATTGTGCAATATTTTAGCTGATTATGGATATAAATGAACTTGCTTATCATCAGAGGCATTGGCAGACAACGTCCTAGTCAAATACCATACAGGATGTAAATAAAATAGATGCTAGGCATGTTCTCTGGATGTGTGCAGTTATGCTGTGCATGTGTGTAGTCTGCAGCTATCATTGATAATGATGGGAAGAGAAAGGAAAGGAAAAGGGAGAAAGAAAGGGGAGAAAGGAAAGGACAAAGGAAAGGCAAGGTGAGGCAAGGAGACAAAAGGAGTAGAATTAAGAAATGATCTACAGTGGAAGAAAGAAAAACCAGTTTATGTCTGTTTCTTATTTTGGTCTTGACTCTGTGGGTTGCCTAGGAAATTTGGGGCCTGTTGCAATAGGACAAGGGGTAATGGTTTTAAACTAAGACAGGTTAGATTTAGACTAGATATAAGGAAGAAATTTTTCATGACAAGCATGGTAAAACCCTGTCCCAGGCTGCCCAGAGAAGGGGCATCCCTGGGAACCCCCCGGGTCAGGCTGGACGGGGCTCTGGGCAACCTGCTCTGGTTGGGGATGTCCCTGCTCACGGCCGGGGTTGGACTGGGTGGCCTGGAAAGCCCAAACTTCAGCCCAAACTGGTCTGTGATTCTGTGATTCTATGGAATGTTTAACAAGTGTTGACCAGAAGAGAAAGCTTTACCTACATTAGAACTGGACCTCAGGGGGCTTCATTGGAAAGGCTGGTTCAAACAGAGAAATAAGAGCTGCTTAACATCTTTCATGGTAAGGCATGTGCTTTAGGTATTTTTATATTTTTTTTCCTGAAGCATTAATTTCTGGGCTTGAAAGTACCTTGCTATTTTGTGTCTGGATCCTCTTTTAAGGGTTCTAGCCCTGATCAGCTAAATACATCTCGTCCTTTCTGTGACTACTCTGATAGCCATCAGCCAATCTTCGTATAGTTAAGTCCCTCAGCTTGTGTTTTCCAGCATGAAAAATGTATTACAGCATGGAGAAAAGTGTTGTGGGTTTTTTTTCCCCTACTCATACATTGCCAGTTCTTGCAGTTTGACGTGTCCCTTCTCTTCAGAAAAAAAAAAAACAAACAAAAACAAACAAATAAAAAAAAATTTTTTCAGTCTTTCTATGTGGAACACATTTATAAGAGCTCTGGTAGCTTTCACAGCTCTGCTGTGAACTTTCTTCATTCAAGTCATGTTTCTTGAAATGTGCCAAAGCCAGACACAGCTTGCCACTGAGGTTTTGGTAATGCTGACTAGAGCATATGTGTTGCAGCATATACTGTTGTTCATACATCCAAGTATGACATCTGCCTCTGTGCAGCAGCATAAAGTTATGACTCATGGTCTGCTTAATGCGATTCACAGTAATTTCCAAATTCTTTTCTGCAGAATTAAGAACTAACTAGTGAGTGCGGTAGGTGTGTAGTAGGTTTTTTCTTGTGTTGTATCCTGCTGTGTAATTCAAATAGTGTCAAAAGTTACCAGGTTCATTTATAAGTCAAACCTGTAACCTTATGAAAGAATGAAATCGAGTTTTTCTTATGCAGCCTGTTGTCCAGAAAATAAACTTTTTTGCTTTTTAATTCTTCACGAGCTGAATGTTTTATCATGTTTCATATTTTTTTATTTAGAACTGTTAAACAGGCTGATAAGTCAGTCAGATAATTTTCTTGCCCTTTCTGATCTTTGGAGCAATGTTAGTACATATCTAGGCATCTCAAATTTCCCTATATATTCCAAGACATATTGAGACAGACTGTCAACAGACTAACTATTTTCTCAGGAAAATTTTGCAGAATTCCTAGATGAAACTTCTCAAGGAATCATCACTTTAAAATGTCCTGCAAATATTGTTCAACATCTTCCTTGGTTACTAATGGACTGGAAAATACTACATTCACCTCATGTAATACAAGCCTGAGATAAAGGAGTTTCCATTCAAATTTACCATAGCACAAAGCGGGGAAAGAAGTACAATGAATGTAGGTTATAATTCATAATGTTATTGATACCTGAGATCTGTTCTGAAAAAGTAGTATGGTATTCAGTGGGGGCATATGGAAAAAATTGTATCTTGACAAGAATAGTTAGCTATGCAAATAACTGGCTGTTTACCAGTTCCTCACAACAAGATCTCGTGCATATTGTGGATGATAAACTGAACATGAGTCAACAACTTTGTGCTACAGCACAAAAGGCAGACAGGGTATTGGCCTAGCTATAAAGCAGCTTAGTCTTAAGCACACATAAAGTCCTTCTGCTGTAGTCATGTACTGAGATGAAATGTTATCAAAGGTGCTGGACCCCGTAATTTAAGAAATACATTAGCAAAGTGGTGCAATCGATGAGACCAGCAAAGGTCCTAAGTACAAAATATGCTCAGAAGGACTGAGAGATCTAGGACTGTTCTCTTAAAAGAGGACCGGAGGGGAAAATTATATCCCTTTACAAGTAGAGGAAGAAACATTGCGGCAAACAAGGGAAAACTCCGTTTCCCACGTCCGTATTGGAGAGCCAAGATGTAACATGCGTATGCTGCACCAAGAAAGAGTTATCACTGGGAAAAGGTCTGTAGAGGTAAGTGCTATTTAGCACTGAAGCAAGTTTCTTGGAGAGGTTGCGTGTTCTTTATCAGCTAGACAGACATCGGGCAGTAATGACGTAGGGTGTGGTATAGAGAAAAGCTTTTTTATGGAGATAAAAGCTTTTTAGGTCTCAGTCACAGCTCAATTTCCTTTAGTAAAAAGTTCACATGGACAGCGAGTCATTTCTGATGGTACTTCAAAAACATTTTCAAATTCTCACTTGTGTCGAACCATCCTGTAGCTATATCCATGATACCATCACAGGCCAACACTTGCTGCAATATTAGGCAGCAAGGTGGCATCTGGTATACATGCAATTGTTTTTTGGCTGGGTTGCAAACTTCCTATCTGTGCAGTAAAGCTTAAAAAACCTCCAAATAAGGTCTACACCACCTTCCATGGCCCAAGGCACGAAGGATTGGGACACTCTTTTTAAAGGTCTTCCACTGAATTTTAATACACGTTGAGTCCATGTTTTCATGGTGTTGTGTGGTGTGTTGTTAGAGACAACATGGCCATAAGACTGCATGAAGTGTATGGGTCTAAATCCATGTCCCTGTGGGACTGTGAACTTTTGTATAATCTTGTAGAAATCTCTAGAATCTTATCTACTCTAGAAACAGAAAATTCTCTGGTGTGAATGTGGCTTGAATTTCCTCAGGACCTAGTGACTGTCATCTCCAGTGTTACCCATTTTAAGCTCAGCATACCCATTACAACTGGTTTTCTTCACATCAGTTCATAGCAACATAAGCAATTTTTAAAAAAACCCAGCACATACGAACAAAATCATCTGCGTATTTCTTTCCCTGTCGGGGGAGTGTGGAACAAAACACTGCACAAACGTTGATCTTGTTGCTTCATGTATTTATGGAAAATGACTACTGTTACCATATGAAAAAAAAAAAAGAGTGGATCCGTATAATCTTTTCTGGCTGGGAATTCATCAGGCCCAGGAGGCTCAGACATGTTTATCTGCCCACCACTGATTTGGCCTCAAACAGTTGCTAAACCCCGCATTTTACTGCAGGCAGTTTTAAAGTAAATGAGCATTATTTCTGGTTTGCTGTAAAATGCTCGGCTTTAAAGCTCAGTGGCTGATGAGCTGCTCTGCATTGATTTACTGCATTTATTCTGTCGTGGTGGTAGGTGGCCATGTACGTGAGACATCAGCAGTGCTGAGCGGTGTGTGCAGAGCCCATGGACGGGGGTCTCCAGCTTGGTGCTACGGGAGATAAAACAGTGCAGCATTACCTGGACACGTACTGCTTTGGTTTTGTACCTCGCTGCCAAAAGCTGTGCGGGCATTTGATATGAAGAAGAGCAGTATTCCGAAACAAGCCGGACGTTGGAAGAAGGGACCAGAGGGAGCAGGATAAACTCCTGTAAGAATTATTGCACTAGATGTAGGCCCCCAGAGGAGAAGTTTGTCAGCTGAAATTGCAGATGACCGTAGAGCAGAGAACTGAGTTTATTGGTGATTCTGAGATGCAATGCAAGAGATCAGATCTCCTCAGAGGGTTATACATAACAACGGTCTCAAAATTAAAAGCCCAGAGCTTCCACCTATTAAAAACCTATAATGTTTTCAAAAGAGCGTTGATTATCAAGCTGTTAAGCGGCCCAAAACATCAGAAGCAGATAATAAATATCTTCATCTAGAATGAGTTCATAAAAGAAAGACATTTTAGTTTTTGGTGTGTTGCTTAGATACAGGTCATATGCAATTTGCTGCAGGTATTTTGTCAGATTAACAACTTCTTAGCAAGTAATTATTTGCAAAAAATGTGCCCATTGTCTGGCCTGCTCTACACTTAGTAGAAAATTTTTTAGCATGTTTTGGGAGAAATCTGAAGTGCCAACTCAAGGGTAATGTAGTCTTCTTCCACAACAAAGACAAGAAAAGGAACAGAGCAAGTTGCTTTTTAAGAAAGACCAGAGTGAACATGAAGTAATGTATGTAGGTCATAACCCAACTTACATACTTTCATTTTTTAGTATTGTCTCAGCTACTTTGTGAAGACTTTGCTGAGTAAGCATGAATAAATGATTCAAGCTTTGGCTTTTGTTCGTGTTTTTTTGGGGTACACAGATTTCATTCTTTAAATGGATGTGATGAAATACAAATATAAGTGCAAATTCATGTGTCTGACCTTTGCCTTTTACTTTCCTGATGTAATGTGTAATATGAGCAAACTTACACAGTGCCACAATTCTCTGTTCTCTGTGCCAGGCTGCCCAACAGCCAGCTGTGCCAAAAGCAAGAGAGAAGCTCAAGAGCTTTGTGCCCAGGATTAAATAATAATAATAATGAAAATTAAAATAAATAATAAATTTTAAAATCACCACCACAACAATAATAATAATAATAATCTAGATCTAGCTCTCGAGATAAATTAATGTGACAAACTTCAGAAGGTTATCTACCTGCTGACAAAACTAAAAGAGAACACCAGATATTTTTTGTTAGACCAAAGGCTTGCAACTTTTGGTCAAACTTAACTTTCCATAGTTTCAAGATGCATTTGAAGGAGATTGTCCTTAGAATTCAAGACATGTCAATAAAGGAATGAAACTCTCTATAACACATTGAGCTACTTTAAATCTTTCTTGCTTAGAAGGGAACAAAGTATGTCAGTCCTTTCACTGAATAACTTCCTGAATTTTTAAAATAGTCTTTATTTCCTTAACAATGTTGCTTGGTTGGTTGGTTGGTTGGTTTGGTTTTGTTTTCTTTTCTTTTCTTTTTTAATATTAATTATGTAATTGTGTTAACAAATAGTTCCAGTAGACATCATGTCAGTTGTTTTCTCTTTTTCCTTTGAAAATATTAGAAAAAAATAAGAGCAAGCCTTCTGTATCTTATGTAGCTGGAATCCCTCTCCAGATTTTAGGAAATATTGTGGCTTAAGAGATCACAGAAGACTTTACAAAGGCACTTAAAGGGTCAGATAAACATGCTTCACCCCTTTGAGAACAAAGGAAGCTTAGCAATCCCTTTTTATAGATAAGAAGGGCCAAAAAAAGCAAAACCAACATAAAGCCCTGATTCTGGATGGCCAATAAGTGAGGTCATTTTAATCAATGAATTGATTTAATTGTATATGATTTTCTGAGATTACATTTTTTCCAAAGGGAAGATGATACTGTCTATTAATTTGTATGTTCTAATGTCTCCATGTTTGTTGTATTTAAACATGTCAATTTAGATTGAGTGAACATCTGCAGTAGTTCTTGAGAGAAAAGAATTCTTATATATTAAATGATCATTTATATATAATATATAATAAATA